>NC_142517.1:148740000-148855000 GCF_057876585.1 Rhinolophus sinicus | reverse complement strand
AAATGAAGACCTAGGAAGAAATGGTCATGAGAATCAAGAGATGGAGAGCATCAGAAAGCAGTTGTATCAGGGAACATTGCTATGTGACAATGAGTAAGTAAGTCATTCATAACCTTTAGAGATGTGAACAGGTTTGTGTAAGAAAGAATTGCTCTTACTTTTACAATTAGCTTTTTATTTACGGTTCTAGGGGTTTTAGGGGTGTTATAATAAATGTTTAAGGTTTGAGTGGAAAACAATTTCCCATTATACTGTAAATTAAAGAAAGCTCTCAAATGATTGTGTATTAATCTCCCATGTAGATTATCCAGTCAAGTATTTTCATGTTTTGCTTATTTTCCCTTATTATTTACCAGATGCTAATTCCCGACCTCAAATAATTTTAATATTATTTAAATTATTGACTTCTGAAGTCACTAGCACTTAGTAGCAAATGTCTAATTCATACGAAAGGCCAGAGCACGTGTTCCTGTTTCTTCTCTTCATCTCCTCAATGGAGGTGCCATATATCCTCATCCAATGGCTTAATGCAAGGACTACAACCCTTTTTTTGTAGTTCCGACCGACTCAATTATATTGATTTTTCCAAAATATTTTTCCCCCTTAAACTTTAACTGTGTGAAAACATTCTTCCCAATTCTTTTTCTTTCTTTTCTTTTTTCTTCACAACTGAATTCACATCCTTCAGCCTCCCCTTTTCCAAGATTTTTCCTGTTCACCCTAAATTCCTGGCTCCTTCTATTTTTATTTCTCTCCCTACTCCCTCTTCCCCTTCTGTGCTTCTTCTTACCTCTCTTTGTTGCCTTTGTTATGTCCCTGTTCCTGCCAGTTACCCCACTAGTAATTGCTAAGCTTAAAAGTTACAAAAGAAACTGATAGATCTAGGTTTAGAAATGTATCAATCACAAAAGCAAGTCATATCAATGTCTAAAAGCCTGTGTAACTCAGAAATTCTCTTTAGGATCTCCACTAGCTTAAAGGGCTACCATTTTCTAAGTAGACTTGCTGGTCATTAAATGTTAGCATTAAAGATAAATTAAACTCATTCATTTTATTAGTTTACCATTTGAATTACTTATATTTCAATAATATTTCCAACTGTTTTATAGCAACCATGAAATTTGAGCTATACTTTGGACTAAAGAGTTGGGGTAAGATTGCTTCAGAAATGAACTATTCCATTTATAACATCATTTCTAAGGGAAAATGTGTGCTGAGTTCCTAACAACTGATTAGCAAATTAAGTTTTGGAATACACCTGTTTGTCAGCAAGGAACTGCCTGTAATTAGAGAGGTAAATCTGTTGGGAAAAATAAAATAGGTGAGCCAAAATGCAGAAGCTTGTGTTGTGATAAGAAAGCTAGTGTATATTTGTGTATTGCATTACTATTTCAAAGTGCGTTCATACATATGCGCTCATCTGAGTGTCATAACAACTTTGCAAACTAAGCAGGACAGCATTTTTTATTATCCAATATTTGCAGATGAGAAAAATGACACAAAAGAGTGTAGTAACGGTCCCAAGTTCAGACAATACCAGGCTAGATGGGACCGGATATACTATAATAATTGTAAGTCTTTGCCAGAATGACTGCCTTTTTATTTGAGGTCTATTTAAGATTTTAATTGAAAACCAAAAGGTTCTGCTACTGCTAAAGAAAATGTTTGAAAGCCACTGCACTAAATGAAAATGGCCAGCGTGGGTTTCCAGAAGGGAGGTTAGAAGTCAGGCTAAGGTATTACTCTCTAGCATTCATTCCATAGAAGAAAAACCACTTTCCCTAATGCAATCATCATTCTGAAATGGAAATGTGAGAAAGTAAATATTGAACTCCTACTATGAGCTGAGTGCTTTGCTAGACTACATTTCATTTAATCCTTCTGAAAACCTTATGAAGTAGTAGTATTATCTCCATTTTACTGTGAGGAAACAAAGGCTCAGAAAGGTTATGTAACCTGCCCATGGCTCCCTATCTTGTAATGAGCAATGCAATGATTTGGCTAACTCCATGGCTTGTACTCTTATTTACTATTCACTCTGACCGGATTCTCTTTCCCCTCTTTGGGGATGCATTGTTATATTCTGAAAAAATTAAAAGAAAATATGTGCACAGATTTCTTTCCAACCCACATAGACAGATAGGCTGCTTCATTGTACAACTTCAGGGTGGTAGGGCAAGGGGTCATCTATATGAAGTCTATGCAAATTGTGTCCCCTGGAGTTGGGCAATATACAGCCTACGTGGTTGTTCACAGAGGCCTTAGGAAAATCCCCAAACCATGAAATTGTTATAGATGTTGGATGATTTTTTTACTTGAGATTCTACATAAAATTGTATATAAATATGATTTTGATGTTTTTATTTGACTAAATTAGTGTGTATTCATTCTGATCTGATACACAAAAATGAGGACCACATCCAATTACTATACAAAAAAATAGCCAACTCTTAGAAGACAAGAAAATAATAATTTTAGAGCATTTAGCTTTTTAAATATAGTATCATATGGGTTTATGGTAGTCATAGAAATATTTCTTTTTGGGAACTATTTTTCCCCCTCATGCAACTAAAGGGAGGATTCCAACATGACTCCTTATTCTTTTCTCCTTTGCCTTATAGCTTCTAAAATCTAAACTTTTTAGGATTATCTTTAGTTTCATTATAAGCAGTCAACCCCAAAACATTTATGGCTCATTTCCTACTTTAGGCCGTATGCTGGGTAAACTGTGCCAGGATGGGGATGAGAACATCTTCTTTTCCAGCCTAATCTAGATTCTCTATTTCATACCTCACAATACACAGTGATCTCCAAAATGAGTATCATTGTATCTGTTCAGTATGAAGAAAAAACTGCCGTCAGCTATCATAAGAGAAATTTCACGGGATCAGACTCAAAATGGTCCATTCAGAATAAATAGGATTTGAATAAACAGAAAGCAAGAGGTGTTTGGAGCATGATCAAATTACAGGTTCAAAGGAAGGAATGTGCAGTCGTCAGAATCACGATGGCATGAGGAGGTTCCCTTGATCTCGCAAGATGTGTTCGTAAAACTATGAGAAACTGTTCTTTGTCAGGAATAGGTGTTTCATGTGATATAAAAGTAGAAAGTTAAATTAGGGTCAAATATCAGACTGCCTTACATGTTGGGTTATTATAACTAGTAAAAACAAATAAAATCTATTGAATGCTTACTATGCACTAGAAACTGTTCTAAATACTCGACATGTTTCAAAGCATTTGAACTTCATGATGAATATGTGAATTAGATATAATTATTATCCCCATTTTACAGATTAGACAACTAAATTTCAAGTAGATTGATTATCCGGATAGTCTGATATCAGGACTTAAGTATTGTGGAGCCATTAAAAGGTTTGAAAGAAGAGTGTGACGTAGTTAAAAAGGGGCTATTGGGATATTCATCTGGTAGATTATCAGAATGAATCAGATGAGGGAAAGGTAGAGGGCCCATGGGGGAAGTACCCTCAGGAGCGTAGGCATGAAGTATAAAGAGCCTGAATGAGGGACAAAGACATGTTTAAAGTGGGGTGCTAAAGACAAGAAATCAGACAGAAATCCAAAGTCTCGACTTGGAGAATTGCGGAAGAAGTAACTTTAAGAAAAAAAAGAGTTGGGTGGAGAGACGCTTTGGAGGCAGGAGTACGAGTAATAGTGATAATCAAGTTGGTATTAAATCTGAAACTATTAATGAAAGGCAGAAATCATAAAAATATTTCCAAATAACAAATGCTATATTAGTTGGACATGGCTCTTGATGCATTGCTGTAAGATGGTTGGAGCTCTTTAGTGACCAAATTGGACCATAACTGTGGTAAATAATTGTGAATAATTGGTCAAAGGGACCACTGGCACTTGGGTTTTATATAACGTATATGTGTGTATTTTCCATACCTCTGCTTTTTTTGCCTCTTCGCAGAATTATGACTTTGACTTCAGTGCTCACATCATACTCTATGCGTGCTGCTAATAGCATTCATCAGGTTTTCTTGTCATCATTTTTAACATGCCTGTGTGTTCACTAAACTCTGTGCTCCTCAAGAAAAATTGTCTCAGTCATCTTTATATCTATAGCATAGAGCTGAGCAACAGTAAGTGCACAATAAATGCTTATTTAATGATGGTTCTACAGTACAAAAGGACATATTTGTTATAACACAGGTAAATGGAGTCCAAGGAAGTCTAACTTATTAGTTAAATTGGACTCAAATTCCTGTGGATAGACAGTGTCCCAAAATAAAATGACCAATAAAGAGATGAATAGTGTAGTGTTGTAATAGAGGTGGATGTGGGGATACTCCTCGAACTTGTCTTCCAGGAGTAACTAAATTCTTCTAAAGATCCATCTGTGGAGGATCAGTATTATGCAGTCCACTGTTTTCCTGTCCATCGAATGAAATCTTGACAGAAGAAAGCATTGGGACTGAAGAGAGAAAGGGGAAGAAAGAAAGGGAGGCAATCGATAAGAGCACGGCTTACTTGCCTGCCTCCTTCTCCCGACTCTCAACTGCTTTCCAACAGCGACTTTATCTTAAAACTCCAGTAGTGGACATGGTGATATGCCCAGAGCATGTATTTAATTAATTTTCCTTGATGTGTGGTGAGGAGGACAGGCTCTGACGTCAGATTGTAATTGTTCAAATCCATACTTTGCCAGTTACTATGAATCTTGGTCAAGTTACTTAATCTTTTAGTGCCTCAATCTTATCATTTGGAAAAACTGGGAGAGTAGGAATGCATATATAACAGGGCTATTGTGAACCTTACTTAAGATAATAAATGTAAAGGGCTACAATAGGACCTGGGCCTATGGTAAGCTTTTGATAATCATTAATCACAATTTTAAGATACAGTAGAGCATGGTGGTTGAAAGTAGAACTCTGGGTCGGCCCAGTGGCTCAGGTGGTTGGAGCTCCATGCTCCTAATGCCCAGGTCACTGGTTCGATTCCCACATGGGCCAGTGAGCTTCACCCTGTACAGCTAAGATTGTGGACAACAGCTCTCCCTGGAGCTGGGCTGCTGTGAGCTGCTGTGAGTGGCAGACCAGTGACTGACTACCTCAGATGGGGGGAGTGCAAGGCTCATAATACCAGCATGGGCCAGGGAGCTGTGTCCTACACAACTAGACTGAGAAACAACAGCTTGAACCGCATTTGGGGGGTGGGGGGGGGGGTGGGGGAGAGGTGTAAGAAAGGGGGAAAAAAAGTGAAAAGAAAAAAAAAGAAAGTGCAACTCTGAAACCAGTCTAACTTAACTCTATCCCTGTGGTACTCATTCCTCCTAATTTTTTCAAGGTGACTTTAATTTCTTTATGCCAGTTTATACATGACAAACATCTGAAAAACACTAATATTTTATTGAACGACTAAATGAATGGACTCTTTTAAAGGTAAAATTAGTTCAAGGTAAGTAGGTAAAATAATTCTAATTCCTACCTCTGATTTTGGTTTGTGATCTTTTTTTTTTTAATTGATATTAACATGAAATGCTTCATTAGGTGTGCCTAGTGTGCAAACCACAAGACAAGTCTATATCTTACCTTTCATTTCCATTGCTACCCCATATCATGTAATTCAAACTACTAGAAATCACAATGTCAGAAGAAACCCGTATCAATACATTGGATAGTAGAAAAACAGCAAGTATTTCCGCAATTAGACAATTCTTACACACAGAAGTATTTGGAAAAGGGCATGGATTGACGCTGTCTTACAGGGCAGGAAGAATTAGATTTAAGAGCTCCGCTGTTTCACCTCTCACATTATTGAGGAGAAATTTAAAAAGTGAAATATTATCCCGGGAAACTGTGGGGCCATTTCTGATATGTAAGACTTTTAGTGACTTACTTCTGACTGTAGTAGTGTTTCTTTTCTCACAGTATATAGATTACTAAGAGAAAAGAAAGATACCACCACCCACATTTTGTCTGCAGTTAATATGCATTTTTCCTCTTGTCAGAGAGTGGGAGGCTCTCTGTTTATATAATTACAGCTTTCAAAAATCGTTTAAATAGACATGAGCAAAGAAGTGAAATTGCATGTGGAATATTTGGATGACACTGAATCTGTCAGGTCTATGGGATTTTCTTAGAAAAACTGAAATGTTTTTTGGCTTTCACTTGGATGGAACTGAGCTTTGCTGGAGGTTCAGAAACAGCTTTTCCATGTTGCAGACAATCTTGATAATCGTCTTGATGAATTATCTGCACTAAACATGCTCCCCAAACAAACTGAATTCACTTCTGTCGAGGAGATTTGGAGAAAAGCAATAAGCTCTGTTTTTTCCTGCCGCTTGGAGCATGCTACACCCAGGGAGATCAGGAGGAGGAAAGCAAACCCTGACCAAACTCGCTACCCTTTTCCTTTCCCAAAGGGCTAACTTTGACTCGTATTAAGAAGTGAAGAATTAGGTATGAGTGTGAGTAACAGGAGGACAAGATGAAATTGGGCTTGTGTTTTGAGGGGTAATTATTTACCCTTATTCACGTTCACTCATTTTTTTTGAACAGGTAAAAATAATTATGAATACCTTTCTCAACATTCTTTGTTTTTTCTGTCATGTTTCATATTCTAAAATCTATTTGAATTTATTTTTTATTTCTATACGGATGTACTAAAGTAAAATAAGTATACATTATACTGCATATTTTAAAAGTATACAAATTGATGACATCCATGAAGCCATCACTAAAATCAAGAAATAAACATATCCGTTACGTCCAAAAGTTTTCTTTTGCCCCTTTTTAGTCCTCTCCTAACCCTCCCTGTCTTTCTGCCTTACCCTTCCCCCACCATCCTACCCCCTGGCAACCTGCTGCTCTGCATTCTTGATAGATCGGTTTGCATTTTCTAGAACTTTATATAAATGGAATCGTCCAGAATGTACTGTTTTTCTTTTTTGTAAGAAGTTTTCCAGTAAGTGTAATTATTTTAAAATTAATCTATCTTGTGTATATCTGTTCTTTCCTCTTTTTGAATAATATTTCATTGTATGGATAGATCACAGTTTGTCTATCCATTCAACTGTTGATGGACATTTGGGTTGCTTCCAAATTTAGGCTACTACAAATAAAGCTGCCATGATATTTGTGGACAAGTCTTTGTATGAATATATACTTTCATCCTTTTGGGTGGATATCTAAGAATAAAATGTCTTAATCATGCGGTAGGTGTATTTTTAACTTTTTGAGAAACTGCTAAACTGTTTTCCAAAGTGGTTGTACCATTTGGATTCCCTCAGCAGTACTGAGAATTCCAGTTTCTCCATGTCAGCAACAGTTGGTATGGTCAGATGTTTTCACTTTAGCCATTCTAACAGGTATGTAGAGATATGTCATTGCAATTTAAATTTACATTTCCCTAATGACTAATGATGTTGAGTATCTTTCCATGTGCTTATTTGCCAATAGTATATCTGTTGAAATCTTTTACCCATTTTATTGAGTTTTCTTAATATCAAGGTTTATTTTCAGTTTTTAAATATATTATTCTATTTTTAGAAATTAACATGCAATAAAATTGACTTTTTGGTGTACAGTTCTGTTACCACATGTATAAGTTCATGTAATCACTACCACATTTAGGATACCGAACAGTTCAATCACCCTCCAAAACTCTCTCTAGCAGCCCCTTTGTAGTCATATCCTGCCCTATCCCAGCCTTTGTTTTGTTCTCCGTTACTATAGTTTTGTCTTTTCAAAATTGTTATATATAAGGTGTGATCAAAAAATACAATGATTGTTTAAAGAAAAAAAATTATTACAGTAAAAGACACATTGTCATTAATCCCCCTCAAACTACTCCCCCTTGCTTCGAACATAGTTATCCCTTCGTTCGTTCTTGCCACTTTCTGAGCAGTTCTGATAGTCCTCTTTCTCTACATTTTGTGCTATGCCAGCTGGAGGGAGGGGTGATGCAGTCAAAGTGAAACCACTCCACTAACCTTTATAAGATCCTTTTCAGTCTTGTCCAGAGGGTGCTTCAGCATCATTCCTGCATTCTGGGATTTTCATAATTGTGTCTTATGTAAGGATAGCTGCTAGTTGGTCCTCTTGTGAGGGAAATTGAGGTCAGTAAGACCTATTCCACCATCTTAATGATGTCTACTACTGTTCTTGAGTTAACTTTAGTAATTTGTGTATTTTCAAGAATTTGATCAATTTCATTGATCATCTCAAAAGAATCATCTTCATGTTTCATTATTTTATCTATTGCTTTTAAAGTTTTTATTTATTTCTGTTCTGATATATATACATATATATATATATATATATATATATATATATATATATATATATATATATATATTTATTATTATTTATTTCTGGTTACTTTGGAATGTGCTCTTCTAATACTTTAAAGTTGGTCCTGAGGTTTCTGATTTGAGTTTGCACTTTTTTTTTTCTTATAGGTGATTCGTTCTATACATTTTTCTCTAATTACTGGTTAGTGGAATCCTACACATTTTAATATGTTGTGTTTCAAGTTTAGTCAGTTCACAATACTTTCACAATAAATTCTCTTTTAACTTTTTCTTGAACGAATGCAATATTTAGAAGTGTATAATTTATTTTCCAAATACTTTGAACTTTTCCAGAAATTATCCTTTTGTTAATTTTGAATTTAATTTTCTTGTGCTCAGAAAACATAGTTGTTTGCAGTACTTGAATTTTTTCACATTTATTGAGATTTGTGTTATGGTCCATAATACAATGGATCTTCATTGATGTTCTATGTGCAATTGAAAAGAATGGACAATCCTGTAGTGTTGGTTGGGATGGTCTACAAATATTAAATAAGACAAATAAGACAGAAAGACATCTTCCATCTTTTTATTCACTTTTTGTTAACTTGTTCTATAAATTATTGAAAATAGGACATTGTAATATATGGGTATAATTGTAGACATGTCTATTTCTTGTATTTCTATCAGGCTTTGCCTCATGTATTTTGAAGTTCTACTGTTACATGCTCAAATGTTATGTTCTCTTGATTAATTTACTTATTTATCATTAGTAAATTACTTTTTAAAAATCCTAGGTAATCTTTCCTCTGAAATCTATTTTGTCTGATATTACTATAGCCATTCCAGTTTTATTTGACTAATTATTATCATGATATATCTTTTTGTATTCTTTGATTTTTAACATATTTTTATCTTTACATTTCAGTATCTTTTTTGAAGATGACATATTGGATCTTGTTTTTTGGGTCCAATCTGACAATCCTTGTCTTTTAATTGAGTGCTTAGACCACTTGTTGTAAAGGATTGTTTACATAGTTAGGTTTAAATATACCACCTTGGTACATTATTTCTATTTGTTATATTTATTGTTTTTATTTTCCTCTTTTTAAAAACTTTTTTGAGTTAATTAAGTACTTTTATAATTCCATTTTATCTCCTTATCTCTTTAGTGATAACTTTTGTTGTTTTAGTGGTTGCTTTAGGGTTTATGGCATACATCTTGAACATATCACAGTCTACCTTTGAGAGCTATTATACTTTCTGTATAGAATAAAAAACTTAAAATAGTAAACTTCTTTTCTTCACTCTTGACATTTGCAGGGGTTTTGCCATACATTTTACTTCTAAATATATTATAAATTTCATATTAAATTGTTGTAATTTTTGTATAAGTATTCAATTATCTTTTTAAAAGATTTATATAACAAACAATTCATATTTATTTTTCCGTGTAGTTACTGTTTATCATGATCTTTATTTTTTGTGTACATCCATGTCTCCAACTGGTACTATTTTTTTCTTATAACTGAAGGGCTTCCTTTAACATTTTCTGTACAGCAGGTTTACTGGTAATGAATTCTTTCAGCTTTTGTAGGTCTGAAAAAGACTTCATTTTGTTTGTTATTTTGAAAGATGTTTTCTTGATATAGAACTCGAGTACTTTAGAGGTATTGCTACTCTGTCTTCTTACTTGTAATGTTTCTAACAAGAACTGTTCCGTTCTTTTGTGTGTAACATATTTTTTTCCTCTGGCTTCTTTTATTATTTTCTCTTTATCATTGGTTAATAGCATTATGCTTACAATGTGCCTTGGTGTACTTTTTCATTTTTTCTTTAACGTGGATTTGTTTAGTTTTTTGGACCTATGGCTTATAGTTTTTCTTAAATTCAGAAAAAAAAAATGAGCCATTACTCTTCAATTGTTTTTCTGTCACAACTCCTTTTCTTCACAACTTCTCTTTTTTTGATACTCCAATTACGCTTGGCTTCTTGAAGTTGACCCACTTCTCCCTGCTTACTAATACTCTATTCACTTTTTGTGTCATTTTTGATAATTTTTATTGATATATCTTCAAATCCACGGACACAATTTTCATAATTGTGTCTTATGTAAGGATAGCTGCTAGTTGGTCCTCTTGTGAGGGAAATTGAGGTCAGTAAGGACATTTTCTTCTGCAGTTTCTAATCTGCCTTTCATCTCTAAAGTTTAATTTGGTTATTCTTTTCATAGAATACCCAATATTTCTTCTACATGTTTTAAACATAGAAAATATGGTTGCAATAACTGTTTTACTGTCTTTTTCTGCTAATTCTAACGTGTCAATTCTGGGTCTATTTTGATTGATTTTTCTTGTCCTTATAGGTTATATTTCTTGCTTCTCTGCATGCCTGGTGTTTTCTCATTGGGTGAGATGGTGAATGCTATCTTTTCTTGTGCTAGGCATTTTATGTTATTATAAATATTCTCAAACTTTCTTCAAGGACACAGTTAATCACTTGGAAATTTTTTAGTGTTTTCAAGTCTTGCTTTTAAAGATGTGTTCCACATGACCAGAGCAGTGTTAATCTGGGGCTAAACATACCCCACTATTTAAATGAGGCTCATCTGAGTACTCTACTAAATACCCCATGAATTATGAGAGTTTCTAACCTGAGACTGGTTGAATAGGAATGCTCGTGACCCTGTGTGAGTACCATTTCTTCTAGTAATTTTTTTCCTTACTCCTGGTAGTTTCTTCACATGCATGATCAATCCTTTACTGAATGCTTCAGAGGAATCTTCTGATGATCTCTAGAGCTCTAGAATTGTTGCTTTCTTTTTCCCCAAACTCTGTCAAAATGATAAATAAGCTGGAATAATGATATGGCTAACTTCATTTTTTTCCCATATCATGGAGATTACAAATTGCCTGATAACAAATGTCTTGAAAGTAAGTGTTTAGTATATGTTACTCCATCATATAGAAAGCTAGAAGGACAATATTCTGTGTTTTAGTCTTTTGTTTTTCATTTTTCAGAATATGAATTTTTCATAGTTTGAAGAGATTTAATAAGTCACCTATCATGCAATTGATTACCTCATTTTCAGAGGAAAATCCTATAATTAGCAAGAGAAAGTGAGCTGGCTAAGGACTCCGTATAGTAATCATCCAATGATCGTTCTGGGAAGATAGTGCCTCTATGTCTGCAGCTGTTTAATTCTAGCATCCTGACTACATCAAATTTGAGTTTTTTTCCTTGACTCTCATGTGGGAGGACCATAGTCCCTCTCTGAGGTGTTTCTGTTAAATTTTCCATGTTTGTCACTGTGCTAAGGTTTTCAGAATTTCCTTGTGGGGATTACAACCCTCCTCCAATCCTGTGACCAATCAGGGCCTAATCAGCACTATGTCCTACTTGCTACTGCAGAAAAAAAATGCCTCTCCCCCTTTTCTGGTAACTGACTTTGGTTTTATGAGCTAATGTACAGTTAGACGCTGCAGCTACTTTATTGCTTTGACACTGACTTTAAAAAGTGGGAGAAGCAAGTGCTTTCATTCTGGACTATACTTGGATATCTTCTTTCCACATCCTTGCTGTGCCCTCTGAAGGCCTGCTTGCTGCTTGAACCTTCACTTCCTCTAAGAAATATGATTCACATCCATTATATAGGGGGCTTTTATCATCCACAACAATAGTGTAGGAGTTGGAAGCCCTCTCTAGGGAATTAAAAGTGGCTAGAGTCAAGAAGAGGGCTCTGAAGGTTTCTGCTGCCCTTTTCCTTCGTTCTGTACCAAGTTAAAAATCCCCAATTGTCAGCTACTTAAATTCTTTTTTTGTTTTCCCAGGAGCGTATAGGTTGCTGCTGTTTTAATTCAGTTTCTTTAAGAAATTCTGCTGCTGTCTCCATCTTATTTTCACCAGGGTTAATCTGTAGGCTTTTGCTTTTCCAACTTTCCTTGACTGGGTTGGTAAATTTTCTTTTCCCTTTTTAGAGATCCAGAATGAGATCAATTTTGTTACATGGGATTTATTAGAATGTTCCCTCAGTTGAGGTTTAATAATGAGATAGATGGATTTATCAGGAGGAGTCTTCTCTGAAAACTCACCCATCTTAGATTGAAGGTAGGGGAAATAGATTTTTTTGGTTGTTTTTTTTTTTGGTCCCCAAGTCAATGTCATGTTTTACAGTTCAGTGATAATCAGTAGATCCTACATGAAGAATTATCAGGGGATTGCCAAATCCTAAATAACGTGGAATTTTATTCTGAATTGGCTGTTGTTATTCCTTGTGTAGAATTCTACAGAGTACAGGAAGACAAAATTTGGGTATTTTGAGGCCCCCAGCTTAATTTCATTATTGCATCAAAACCACATGAGAAACCTCCAAAGCACTGCAATGTCTATGACACAACAGTGAAGACATTGGCATAAATGAGCAAGATACCATCCCTGCTCTCAGGCTGTACACAGTCTTGGAAATACTGCTCATGCTGTCAGACAGCATTAGATGGTACTCTCTGGGCAACAGGTAGATATCAGGATCCCTGGGTGTCCATTTGTCCCTCAAGATGCCCTTATTATTAAATTTGTATTGGAAGAAATTACTATGAATTTACTATCAGAGGACAATTAAATTTTTTCCAAACGTGAGAGAGGAATAAATTGGCCATTTCTTGAATAGATATATACAATTGGGGAGGTAATTTGTCTTCTCAAAGTGACTAAATAATAGGTTTAATTTTCCTTTTACTTGTTAAAGATGTTTTTCTAATTTCTCCTTTGAAAATCAATGAGACCTGACATCTAAGACTTGTTATTATTGTTGCTTTCACCACTAAGCGTCCATATGACTCCAGTTATTATGCCAGTTAGGGTTGTCATGAAGGTGGAAATACTTAATACCCTTAAACAGTGTCTCCACAAGCATTAGTTATTATTGTTGAACATTTTTAAAATATGATGAATCTAAGGTGGATATTCTGATATTGATTTAGACAAAACATAATTCAAAATGATTTTAATTCTAATATTTATCTATACATTTTTCTTCTAAATTTTAAAGGAAACAGTGTATTCCTTCAGCAAACATGAGAGAGGCTTCCTGAATTAATGGGGATTTAATTCTGCAGTCTGAGTCTGGGGGTTTAAGGTAGTTTGGCTTAGATATTCATAGGACATATATTCATTCTTTTGAATCCTTGCCAAAAACCTTTAGACATAACAAATCAGGGATGAACAACAGCCTTCTATATAAAATTAGATGGCAAATTATTACTAATTAAACTCTCTATAGTTCTGGTTCAAATGAAAATAGTTTATTGTTCAAACTAAGGTTTTACGAATATGAATATCTAGCATTTTCTTATAGTAGAATGACCTATACATATGCTCACAATGTTGACCTTTGAATATTTGCCCATTTTTCAGTGTTGTTTTTAAGGAATCCCATCCATATAACTATAAACCAGAATCAAATGCTCATACTACGTATATAGGGAGGAGAAAATTGAATAAATTGAGGAATCACTTTTTTTTTTTTTACATCCAGTAATACAGGATAAAACTCATCTCCAACTAATTTGGACTTTCTTTCAATTGTATTGATTCTCCTATGAGGAGAAAATGAGAATTATGTTTAACTTTCTAAAATGTGTATTTTTTTAACATTATAGGAACCCTCAGTACTATTTGTCAATATTAATTTTAAAGTGCCCTATTCCCATTGTACTGTGCATAATGCCATTTCTAAAATTAAACTACATGTCACATCAATTGCATCTATCCTAATTAGCTGGAATTATGAAGTTTTACATCATTCATTATGTTATGGGAATTTATTCCAAAAATATTTCTTAACTGCTAATTGATTTAACAGAGCCAATGTAAAGTTTATTTTTCTGTGAATTAACTAAGAAGTTAGGAACAATGACTTTGGGATTTTGACACATGATAAATAGGTCAGAGACATTGTTTTTTGCCTTTTTTTTAAATTTATTGGGGTGACAATTGTTAGTAAAATTACATAGATTTCAGGTGTACAATTCTGTGTTACATCATCTATAAATCCCATTGTGTGTTCACCACCCAGAGTCAGTTCTCCTTCCATCACCATATATTTGATCCCCCTTACCCTCATCTTAAAGACCTCTTTCCACCAATTGCATTTTGTCTACCAGTTGAGACTGCCCAACACAGAAGACAGAGCAACAATACAAAGGTGCACTGAATTGGTAAAAGAAGAATATGGTTCTCTAATACTTGTAGTTATTTCTAACCCTACTGTGAACTTCCAACCTAGTGCAATTACTCCTTTTTCTGGTCTTTGCCATTTAATAGTGCCTTTTCTTATAGGTTGATATCTTTCCAGTTTTAATCCTGTTATCTATCAGTTACTGCTTATCATATTTATATATGGAGTTTTCAAATTTATACTTAGTATACATCATTAAAATCTGGTTTTATATATTAATGCATTTGATATTTTCTCTTACTTCAACAGATCATTGCCTTTATCACTTTCATAAAAAAACAAAAAAACAAAACGGAACTTTAGCCAAAGTAGAATGGCATCATAGTACTTTTTATACTAGGGACTTGTATGGGAGAAAAGCTACTAGCTTGCTGCTGTGACAAAGCATGTTAACTTCCCACTGATTTTTTTTTCTGTTTTTTTTTTTTCTTAGGATTCCAAGACACACTTGTCAGTAATAATTTCCAGAGTAATTTTTAAAAACTTGTGATTCCCTCTTTTATTAGTTTTAATAAAGAGTCACTGCTCCCTAAGCTTCCTTGGAAAATTATTACCTATCAGCAAGATAGAAGACAACCATATATGATATTGACAGCAATAGAAAGTAGGTCCCTAATGATGGCGATTAAGAAGTGAAAGTTACTTTTTAAAAATTACAGTCAACCTTTAATTAAGAAGATATAACTTGAGTTCTAGAGAGTTGAAAATTGAAACTAGTAGTGAGAAACTGATTTAATAGTCTAACCTAGAAGCAGAAGGTTTGTTTTGCTAAGTAGTAAAATTGTGAAGTAGGAAAAAAAAAGAATCCACAAGACTTGAAACAACTGAATCTATGTATTTATTCACTGATAGAATTTTTTATTAACAATTTTTTTTCTCATAAAAAATAAGTACATCGTTATTTAGAAACAGTATGTGGACTATAGAATTCTCCCTCTGTAATGAAATGGCGGGGTGAAACCATTGTGTTAATTCAGACAAATGCTTATGTTCCTCTGGTTATCTGTCATGATTTACATATTATGTTAGACAATATATATCTGTTTTGGAATTTGTTTGATCTGTATTGACTATAGACTCTAATTCATAGTGCTGGCATTCGGGACAAGTTCAACACCATGTACTCAACTTATTGTAGTATACTTCACTGTATGTATAGGAAATACAATTCAACTTGCAGTATAATACATTTTATAATATAATAGGTCATTTTATAGTGGAGTCTCAGAAATACAAGGTAGAACTCTTAGACTAGAATGAATGGATACATGGCTGGTACATCTGCTGGAAGAATAAATGAATAAATAAATGAAACCCATTACTTTTATCAGGTCAGAGTTGCTTTTTAAGACCTCGTGGAACTGTAAGCTCCCCTGAAACCCATCTCTGAGATGAACATTGGATGTTCTACAGAGAGGTTATGGTACTCGTGGATTAGTTTATTATGCCACGTGGATGACTCTTGGCGTCGGTAATGAGGCAGCAGCCACCACCACTAACAGAACTTGTAAGGAGGAAAGTTCAATAATGAATGATTCTGTGTCAAATGTGGTTAACAATATGTAAAGAAGGTGAGAGGACCTCCATTGTAAGGCGATCAGGAGAAGGAGACGAGTATTGTAGGTGTGTTTTCACTAAAGCCATATTGTATAGCCTTGGGTTTCCTTACTGCCATGAAGCTTAGCGGCAGAGACACCAATTATTGTCAACATGTTATTTAATTATTATTATCTTTTTAACCCTCAGCTCAAAGAGAAATCATCTCAATGTCTACGTCACTTTTTGGGAAGAAATGAATGGAGAGAAAAAATTCAGACTTGAAAGCAATCGTCTAAATTTACAGCTGTATGTGGTCAAACAACTATTGACGCTTGAGAGTTTCCAATTGCTGGTAATAGACTGGAAAAAAGATAATGTGTTTGATCGATCAGCATGAACAAATTTCATTTAAGGGATCAATAACAGTTTATACTTGACAGAGCTGAGGGACCACATTTATTTTTCCCTTTGATTGAATAAATGTTTTCAATGGGACTGCAAATGTAAAGCAATCCTAACAATTTCTTAACTTGAGGCACAGCTCCAGCTACAGTGTTATTGCAAGCAATGTGTATTTAAAACTAATATACAGAAAAGTGGATAGCCAGGGGCTGGAGCAGTTGAATGAAACTAATGTACAGTTTATTAAAACACAACACATGGCAAGAGAAAGCTTTCGTTTTCTTGATGTTGAGCAACGGAGAAAATAGGAGCGAGACATCACATTTCATGGTGCTAAGCTTTTTTTTGTGTTTTGTTTCATTTTGTTTGTCTCCCCCTCTTTTTATTAAGATTAAATCCTTCAATGGATGAAATAAATTATGAAAAATATTAAATAACACAAAAAGAATCAAATACCTGTGACCGATAACCCCAGGGTGAATCTTTTCATAGCATGTGCAGCACTGACTGCTTTGGCAATCTCTATACACATCTGAATGGCTCTTTTTCCTTACAGCCATCTTCCTACCAAATATAGCACCTAGCTCAATAAATGTTTGTTGAATGAATAAATGGTGGAATCAATGCCTACTGATAGTAACTTCCTGCCAAATGGCATTATTGCTGATGCTGATTCATAGCATGTCATTTGCGTTCAGTTGCTGGGTTTGAATTCTGGGGTGTCTGCATGCTGCACAGAATGCAAGTGTTCCTCATTTTAGAGATGGAAGAATGGAGTCACAGGCCACATGCAATTCAGCTAAAGTTGACCCTTGAACAACATGAGTTTGAACTGCACAAGTTCACTTATACACAAATTGTTTTCAACAAATATGCACAGTGCTGTACATATATTTTCTCTTCCTTATCATTTTCTTAGTAATATTTCTTTCTCTAGCTTACTTTATTGTAAGAACACAGTGTATAATATAGCATACAAAATATGTGTTGACCATCATCTATTTGTGTTATTGTAAGGCTTTCAGTCAACAATAGGCTATTAGTGGTTAAGTTTTTGAAGAGTTAAAAGTTATATGGATTTTTGACTGTGCAGAAGAGTCAACACCCCAAACCCACACATAGTTCAAGGATCAACTGTATTAGCTAAAGAAGTAAGGTTTCCCACTGACTGTCTCAAAAAAACAGTAGATAGGTGTTTGGGTAGTTCTGGTTACAATAGACAAAGCAGGCATTTTAACCAGAGGAATCCCCAATTGCTTTAGTTTTTCTTTCACGTTAAAACAGAAAGAGTTCTTCTTTAAAACATAGATTTCCAACTGACAAGCTGGGAGTCCTTTTTATTTAGCCTTCAGGATTCTTTCCTCCAAAGGATATTAATTTCTACCACCCTAAGTTTTCCTGTCTGGCATTGGAAAACATATTCCAGATGCACAGCTTTCTCTCTGCCATAGTTACCTTAGTAGTAAGCTCACTCCAGAGACTTTGGGTGAATCTCAGTGATAGTCAAAATAACTCTATTGATAATCAGTGTTTCTTTTCACAAAAACATTGTGGCATAAGTTAAAGGAACACAGCTATCAAACTACTTTCTGCAAGTGTCTTCAATCCACGTGTCATTTTGAGGGGGTAAAATTTTCTCAGCAGTTTTCTTTCTCTGAACAATGTGTAAAAATTCCTCCCCAGAGAGGCTGGAGTTGCATCACCCTGTGATTAAGTTTCCAATGATACAGATGACAAGCGTGCCTTGAAATGTGGGGGAAATGCCAATAATACGTGCAGCTTCTCGTTCCAGCTGCCTCAGCCAGCTCCACATTCCCCGGCATGTGCCTCCGAGTGAGAGCTGAGATGGTGAGAAGCAGCTCCTGAGGAGGAGAGCTGTGCCAGGTCTATTTTAGGCACTGAGGCTTCGAATTGTTTAAAATGCATATTGTTTGTGTACATCTCACAAAGGAAAATGCCAGCTCTGAATGCCCTGGGCTGCTTGTATGTCAAATGATTAAGTCTTCAAGTCCTATAGCCGAGGGGTCATTATCAATGGTTCTTCCAGGTCAGGTAGACGCAGCAGAGTTTGAGGCAATGGTTGACCTTTTGATGGCACTTCAGGGTAACCCAGCTTCTCAGGGCATAAATAATCATTTTTAATTTGTTCGTCTGAGTTCTATTTGTTTAAGAATGCAAATGTATTATAACATATGTGACTTACAGATATTCTTTTGGGAAGGGAAAAGCAGTTTCCATAGCATTTCTCTCTCTAAACAAAACAGTTAATGAAGGAAAGGAGATGACAGAATAAATAATAGAGATTAGTCAATTATACTCTGCTACTTGGCAGTTTGGGATGATCACTTTAAAACTGTACATTTTCCTTGTACAGTGTGAGCTCCCTCCGTATTACCAAACGATCTTGTCTTCCTCACATGTTAGCTATAATTTAAAAATGGCTTGATGATGCTTTAAAAACCTTCCAACTATTTATATACTATGTGTCTTCTAATCAAAGTTCATTTTTGAGGAAATAAGTGTCCATACTATGCTTATTTTGGACTAAATTAATTTCTGACATCACTGTGCTCTTTTTATTTTTTGTGGAAGTATAAGAGCTAAATATGGAGTAACAAAATAAATCTCAAAATAATAAATAATACTCATGTCAATCAGCTTTCTTCCACTGCAATCAACTAACATCTACTGCTCTTAACACACGGTGAAAGTAAATAATAAAATAAAATAAAATAAAATAAAATAAAATAAAATAAAATAAAATAAAACCTTAGGCTTATAATTTAACTAGAGAAATAAGGCAGAAGGGATCCTGGAAACACAGTGATAAGCAATACTTAAATTGCATTTTTACAAATCAATTATTAAAAGTGATTATTTGAGGTTTCATGAGTGACATGTTTCTGTTTTAATGAAAATTCACATTGGTCTTAGAGATGGTATGATGTCTCTGAACAATGTGTGATAAAACATGACTTTACATAACCATAATTTTGAAATAGTTAAGGTGATTTAGCCACTTAAACAATAGTGATAAATGTGTAATGGCATACATACAACAGAAATTTACATTTTGGTGTCATGAAATCCAAAACAGGTGTTCTGGATGGGTGGATGCCTTTCCTGTAAGTGGTGATTCAAGGCGCCGTACTCCTCTCATCTTGTGGTTTTGCTTTCTTCAAGCGTGGCACACAAACTCAGCCAAGATCCTGCTCCTGGGCTGGCAGAAAGAGAAAGAGCATGGATGACCTTATAGAGGAGGTTTTTGTGGGTCAGTCACTTCCACTCCAAAGTCATTCAAAGCAAACAAACAAAATAACTCATAGATACAGACAACAGAATGGTGGTTATCAGAAGGGAAGGAGGGTAGATGGAGGATGAAGAGGGTAAAGCAGTGTCGAATACAAGGTGACAGAAGGAGACTAGACTGCAGGTGCTGAGCACACAATAGAGTACACAGATGTGGTATTATAAATTTGTACACCTGAAATTTATATAGTGTTATTAACCAATGCTACTCCAACACATTTAATGTTCATTTTTTTAAAATTAAGTTTTATTGGGGTGACAATTGTTAGTAAAGTTGCATAAGTTTCAGGTATACAATTTGCAATACATCATCTATATATCACATCGTGTGTTCACCACCCAGAGTCAGTAATGTTCATTTTTTAAAAGTCATTCACTAGAGTTTAGTTTAGTGGCCAGACCCAACTGCAAGGGAGGGAGGGAAATACAATGTAGCTGTGTTCTGAGGAAGAAGAACTAGGTTTGGTGAAGATCTAGCCAGAGTCTGGCACAGCTATGGTACTTTAAAATGCACAACAACACTCTTAGTTCCAGTGATAATAAACTCCATGATTGATGTGATAGCTTATACAGCAATCCCCAGAAGAAATGCATTTATTTCTTTCAAAGTAAAAGATTTTAAATAACTATACTTTGAACTGTCTGAAGTGATGCATACACTTTTGGAAGAAGATATGGCAAAGGTCCCGGCCCCCTTGGAGAATCGCTACAACAGTGGAGAGAGGTGATGGAAGCAGAAGTCAGCTCTATCGTAAACCTTATGTTGGGTCTCTGGCTT
The DNA here is from genome assembly GCF_057876585.1 of Rhinolophus sinicus. Taxonomy (NCBI): domain Eukaryota; kingdom Metazoa; phylum Chordata; class Mammalia; order Chiroptera; family Rhinolophidae; genus Rhinolophus; species Rhinolophus sinicus. The sequence continues at coordinate 148,834,474 of NC_142517.1, read as the reverse complement.
CCAGACAGCCCTGGTTTCTATCCAGACCCAAGGAATGGTCATGGTTGAAAGCAAGTGATCCTATCTAATATGTTCCTGTTGGCTTGGCTACCGAGACACCAGCTATTTAGGCAGTAGGTGGTAAACACTTTTTAAAAAATTCTATTTTTTACTAGCTGGTTCCATTTTCTTTTGATCTTGCAACATAATATAATCGGTTTTACATATAGATAAATAGCAGTGGCATGGGTACATTTAAAATAATACATTCAGCTGAATCATTCATATTTAGACTCATTTAATTTAATCATTTAATGGTTTTATACTTATTTAAAATACGTGCTTATTTCTAGGAGTCGTTATTACTATTGTTAAGCCTATTATATTCGCAACTCCCTATTGCTTCAGCTGTTTTCTTGTCCTTTTTTTTCTTTCCTTTCTCTTTCTTATGTTACTTAACCTCTGCCCTTTAGACTAATAAATTAAGTTCCCAGTATGTGGAGGTGCTGTCTGTTCCTGAGTTGTAATGAATGCCTCCTCATTAATCAGAGAACAGAGATCCTGACGGAGATGTCCCCTTTTCTCCCGTGAACCAGATGTCACAGTGCTATGTCAGAAGCTTGTACTGGGTCTTTGGTCTCTACTTCTTGTGAACAACAGCCAGGTAAATTATATAAAAAGGATGCAAGGATTATATAAACAATGACCAAAATGATATTGTTGAGATTACAGAGCCTGTGTTGGTTTCATAAATTTAAAAAGGTTAAACTCTTTTCTTTAGAGCAATGGGAGTCCTTTATAATTACTATTCTATGTACTTCACCTATTACAGAAGACTCTAAAACTTCTCTGAGAAGCTGAGAAATGCAATTTATATTTGTTGTAATGAGATCAATTTAGTGAATAACTTCCAAAATTCCTGTTATCCTTCCAGACATCAAGGCAATTAAATATCATGAATATCTATTGATTTCTTCATTTCAAGATAAATAATAGACAATAACTACAATTTTCAAAAGTAATTGCTTTTCTAGTCATTTGGCTAAGGTATTTTTGAAATAAAAGTATTTTTTTCATTGAAGTTAAGAGTTTGTTTTCTGAGTATAAATCACAGGCTTCTGAACATGTGGATACTCTGTGGATATCAATTTACTATCCACAGTCTCCAAGTCCACGATTGGTTGCTGGGATGGCTGGTGTCTACTGTGATTCCATGTTGCCAAGAGATCATTGGGCCTAGTGTCTCCATTCAGGAATTTCTTCCTGGTATTTTTTGGGGGGAGAATTATATATTTTTCTGAATTCCAAATTCTGAGAAAAATAGGTTCAGAAATCAAGAAAATGGGAAAAAAAGTATTGTAATTCCACAGGAATTAAACAATCAACATAGAAACATTATTGGGAAATCAATAGTTTTATTTCCAAAGCAAGAATAGGAAATCTTAGTATCTGTAGTCCATCAATAAAGTTGATGTTTCCTGGAAACAGGGCTGGAGCGAGGAGGAAAGAAGTGGTTACGATTCTAATGAGTCAGGCTTGGTTATTTGTAAAATAATTACCAAGTTATAAATGGGTTTGTGGTCCTGTCTTTAGCTACTGGTTCATCATTCTTACAAATAAAATAAGTATTAATAAGCTTATGCAAATAGTATATTTTATATAAATTCTGTGAGTGATGCTTCAAGAACAAACAAGTTTTAGAAGCAAAATAAGTCCTTAAATTGGTCATTTTGAAATATGATTCTGTGTCTTGCTAGCAGATCAGAATATTACTTTGTTCAAATATCACCCAATAATATTCACTGGCATTTTTCAGTGTTTGAATATACTCTATAGGTTACATTTCTTTATAAATAATAATAAATTTAATACATTTTATTTATTAAACAATTTACAATATTCATAATATCAGGTAAAAGGTATGAAAAATGTTGCAAGTATCTTAAGAAATCGTTTAAAAATCGGTTAGCTCATTGTCAGATATGTTTACATCAGAATAAAACATTCATTTAAATTATATCTACTTTTAACAGAAAAGGTCTGAAACTTTTAACATAACCCTATCACAATGAATGATTCATGTTTATTAATATGGTCACTCATTATTGTTACATAAAGAAAATGTTATGAAAAATACAGTAATAACCTACGATTTTGAGAATTCCTGAGAATTTGCAGGATTTCCAGTTTTTCATTCCCAAATCCCAAAGATTAGTGTCTCTCAGGCATTTGGAAATACTACTCTATTTGCACAGTAAGTTAAAGTGAAGGAGTACCTTTAAACTCAGCAGATAGATTGAGCAATCGAACCGGTAGGATACAGTTTTCTGGTCAGTGCAAATTAATGTTTTTAACTTTAGTGATACCAATATGGGGGAATTAAGGTACTATTCTGCTCTGTGAGGATCAGATAAACATTTAGATGAAGAGTCTAAGATTTAATTGCCAAGGAATTTGTTGGGAACATCAGACAAAACGAGATTGACTATAACCCCATGCAGTAACTTCGACTATTATTCAAAATAGGTTGTTTTCTATGGCTGATGTGAGATGCCATGAAATACACTACTTGACTCAAAAGAAGTTCAAGTTACACCAAGCGCTTCTCTTAAGAGGACAGGGACTCTATGCTATCGATGTCCTTAGAAAACATTACTCGGCAGGCCTCTTTTTTTTCTGGGTGGGGCTAGACTGGTGTGACATTATGGGACTGGCTGGATACAGGACAGCTTTATAAGCATGCACTTAGTAGCTGAAGAGTTATTTTAAGACTGAAAGCGCTAGGAAATAAGAAGCAGCTTTCAGCTGTGTTTTCCTTGATTATGTGATCAGCAAGTCATCAGGCTTGAGTGGGAGTCTATCAGAAGACCAAGAGAAAGATGATCTGGAAAGTCAGGGTGCTTTATAGTCCTATCATTATGTGAAATAGGATGAAGATGAATGTGAGGTCTTTCCACGTTGTGGCAAGTGGGTTGGAATGGAAATGAGATCTGAGCTCTAGCCTCGGTTCTATATGCCACTGGATAAGTGACTTGTTCTCTCTGACTTTGAAGGTCTTGTTCATAAAACAAGAGACTGGATGATTTTTTTTTTTTTTTTTTGATTGGCTATATCAGTAAAGGAATTTCATTTTCAGTGCCACTGCCTTGGTTCGGGTTCTTATTTACTCCAACTCGACTATTCCAATTATGTCCTGGATATTTCCTACTCCATTTTCCACATTCCTGTTAGATGTCTCTCTCAAACACATATCTGATCATTTCAGTATTCTGTTTGCAACTCCGCAATGGCTTTCAATTTCCTACAAAGTGAACTAGATTTCCTTTGTGTAGCATTCAAAGCCCTTTCTAATTGGGTTCTATTTACAGCTCTAGCCTCATTGCTCTTTATCCCTCATGATATATCCATATTGACTTCTTGCCCATCCACACAAATGATGAAAATATGTAAAATTGACTTGTTTTGCTTTGGACCAACTATGTATTTTGACGCATACATATTTATACTAGCTATTACACATGAAAGAAGTTTCCTTCCTCACCATTTGCACCTAGTATTCTTCCTTTAATTCTACAAAATTCAGATGAAATATTTTCTTCGACGTCCTCCCAGAAGAACTGGTGATCCCTGACTTTATGCCATTGTGTCTAGCACCTACTTTTATGTGATTGTACTTATCATACTGTACTAACATTTTTTATTCACAGTTTTTACCTTACCCTCCTTAAATCTTATTTTTGTGCATTTAGTTTCTTGTATATCGAGTGGTTGCTACCTAATAGGTTCTCAACACATGTTGGTTGAGGGGAAGTAGAATTAATAAATGTATGCTATTTGAAGACAGGGGCCATCATTATTTTCTTCACCGTTGTATATTCAGCACTGAATACAACATCTGAAACATAATAGGTGCTCCTTAAATATCTGTTGAATGAATGAGAAATACATTAAGGCACGTATTAATAGCTTTTTGTTTGAAGATATCATCCCAAGTTCATCTTAGCTACAGTTATAGTTACTGTTGTCCTATGGAAGTTTTTAATTAGTAGATGATGTTAATATGATGAGAATGTTAATTTATTTTGAAATATATAGTATTAGTTTAACTTGAAAGAGGAGAAAGTAAAATTAAAAACAAATGCTCCTTTTAAGTTATTCATACTTAGAAAATGGGCTTAAAAACTAATCCTTTTATGTCTCTCATTATCATTATGTATTATATTCAAGGTCAAAAGGATTTTTACCTTTATTCTGCCATGTATGTGCTTTGTTACCTTTTCCCCATGTTACCAGTTATAACCTGTGTAATCTTGATCACTTTCCTCATTTTAAAAAAATGGAGATGCTAATTTTTATTGACTTTATAGCGATGATGTGAGCCAATCTGTAGGAAAGTGGTTTGTTATGCATAAAGTGCCATACAAAGGAAAGAAAACTATTATTCTATCCATATACTCACATGCCCTAATTCTAAGGTTACTCTTCATGCCTAAACTAAATCCTCTTTTCTAAACATTAATACTATTCTTATAAGGTCCTGTCCTGTGGAACTAAAGATTAAACATTTACCTCCTTTCAGGGAGGGGGATGTATATTTTATTTAATATAAAAAGAGTGATCCAATACTTTCAATTTCCTGTTCTCTACAGGTCTGAGTCAGCTCAGGCTGCCATAATAAAATACCATAGACTAGGTGGCTTAAACAACAGACATTTATTTCTCACAGTTCTAAAGCCTAAGAAGTCCAAGATTAAGGTGCTGGCGGATTCAGTTTGCGGTAAGGGTTCTCTTGCTGGCTTACAGACAGCCACCTTCTCTCTGTATCCTCAGAGACGTGGAGAAAGTGATCTTCTGGTGTCTCTTCTTTTAAGAATACTAATCCTTCTGGATAAGGGACCTACCCTTATTGCCTCATTTAGCCTTAATTACTTCTGTAAAGGTGCCATCTCCTAACCCTAAATAACATCACATTTAGGGTTAGGGTTCTAACATCTGAATTTTGGAGGGAATCAGTTTAGTTCATTGCCAAATAACAACCATAGAATCCTTCCATGCTCTGTTACCAGATCTTCAGTGGATATCTATGCTTCATCCTGGTTATATGTATTTTCGTGAACTGACAGGGTGTGTGTGTGTGTGTGTGTGTGTGTGTGTGTGTGTGTGTACGTATAGATGAATAGGTATGTATAAATGTGTGTATATATATTTATTATTTCATTTTTGTATTTAATTTTATCTCTGGGAAGTATGAACCCCCATACTTCCTCCCATCCCAAAGCCTTCATTGGCTATGATTAAAGTTTAATTAGTTTGGTTTTTTGGCAAGGAAAAAACACACACCTCTATATTTTTGTTAATGTTATGAATTAGCAGGAGATATTCAGAAATAGAGTTGCCTACATGTTGTTTGAAAATTGTTTACAGCAAATAATGAACAAAGCAAATCAGATTGCCAAAGGCCTAGCTGTTGAGAAAGTGTAGCACATTATTAATTAAAATACAAGTCAGCTTTTCCAGCACTTGTAGCCCGTGGGTATCAAATGTACTCCACTTGATTGAATCAGGTAGTGGCAGCACAGGCATTTTTTATTTTGTGCTGGAAGGGATAACAAAAATGTAAAGCTGTTTTCTGCTACTTCATTTGAAAAAAATATTATTTTGGAATGAAGGCCTACCAGCTGCAGCAGACAGGCAGAAATAACATAAAATCTACATTATACCTTCACACTGATTTTAAACAAGGGGTCTACAACCTCAGATACTCTCATGGCATTGTGTTATAGGCAGACCTTTGTCTATGGCCAAGGAAACAGTTTCCATGGAGATGCAAGGTATTTGACAATGGTCACTGTTTTGGTGAAGAAAATTAATCCAAGCAGGAGACCAGTTTATAGTTATAAGATATATATATATGGGTTTTTTTTTTCTCTTCAGGAGGAGGGGGAAAAGAGTTGAGAAGTAGCATAGAAGAAAACCATATCTGCCTTTTGGGTATTCTTTTTAACATGCTGAAGTCAGTAAAATTTTAAGTCAGTAAAACCACAAACTATGTTTCCAGTTTCAATGCTGATGGGATTTCTCAGGTGAAAGAAAAAATAGTAAAGAGAATGTGATCTTTTATAATACACTTAAATATTTAGCTCACCCCTAGGATAAGTCAGGAAAAGAAATAATGCTAAGAGTTTTTGTTTTTAATTCAAACGCTATTAACTATTAAACAAGGAGCCAGTGCTTTTTAACTCTGCCTTGTTCTAATTTCTTGATGGACAAAGATCACATTTTAGTCATCCTTACATATCCTTTATCCCAATATCTGGGAAAATAATGGAAAGAGTAGGTTTTCTATAAATGTTTGTTGAATGCCATGAACACATCAAACCGGGATGCTCTATAGAACAATAAATACAATAATTGTAAAGGATTGTGGATACTACTTACAGAGAGTCAGCTCTACTCAAGTCAGAGCCCCATCTAGGTTCAATTTAGGCAACTTTGAAAGATTAATTAATACTTTCAGGATACTACTGTTAAAGAGAACATTTAGAAATGTTAGGACAGTTTACAAAAATGCCTAATTAGAGAAATAAGGTTTGTAACGATGGGCAGAACCACTTTGACAAAAAGCAAACAGAGTGAGTCAAATGCTTTTTTGACCTGTGGGATCTTGGTCCAGAAATTTCATTTGTACTGTCAGTGTATTTCTGGGCGAAATTAGTCACCCCTGGCCATTGCATTAAACTTCTTGCTCCCTTACTCCACCCATAGGTTTGAAATCTTTATAGTGGGCACCAATGGATCAGATTAATCTCTCTCTTTCACAAGAAGATTTCCTGGGTTTAATTTAATGCATTCCTACAGCTCTCAAATTAAGGTGTTCAATGAAGCAAATTGAATAGCCATCAAATTCACTCAATTTTGTTCTCTGTTTTAGTCCAGGTCTGCCATACTCTAATTCATACTCATTGTTTGAGAGGTAGTTTCTACCCTGAGAGTTCAGTTGGACTGTGGTCATCATTAGAAAGCTTTACCTGAATAAGAAAGCGTTTTACTGACCTAGGTTCATGATAGCTTGACATGTTCCTTTGGCCTCAGAGAGGTATCAGCTATGTGTCCTACAGCCATAATGGGAAGGAGCTGGCTTGTGCCTCAATTCCAGAAGCAACATCCTGTCTAGCCTACTAGAAGAGTGATTTACAATGGCAGATTACTTTGCTCCTTTCTCCCTCCTCCTTCCTTTCTTCTCTCCCTCCCTTTTCTCCCTTCTTATAAAATATATGCTAAATCTGCCCTTTTCTCCCCTCTGGTTTGTCCCCTTTTCTCATTCCTTTTTCTAGTGCCCAGTATGAGGTCATAACATCCTTTTCAGTCATTTTTAAGCCCCTGCCTTGTCAATACTCCCTTTGGAACTCCCTCTGCCCCTTATTCCTTTTTCTCTGTCTGCTTTAGGTGCAAAATGGGTTTCTTCTTCCAAATCCCTATTTTGCCAAAAGAATTTGCCTTAGAAATTAAGGGCACATATACAATATCAATATACATTGATATATGAGTGCTCACATTTTTTGTCCTTTCTCCCAGGCTTTTGAGCTGTCTGTGTGGCCATGAGACAACAGACAGTTTCAAAGCTATCTTGGCCTTTCTTGTTTTTTACTTCCTCTCTCTTGTGGGAATGTAAATCTTCATTGCAATAGAGCAACTGATTGTGACCTTATGTGTTAGCAGTTCTGTTCCCTGAAGACTAAAAATAGGCCTTAATCTCCTCAACATGTGAGGATCCAAAAGGGGCTCTTTGATTAATAGCTGCCTATATGGAGTGGCATCTGTGTCCTCCTCCCAGCACTCTGTGGGCAGGGGAAGGGTGCTGGCGAAGGGGAGGCAGAGCTGCAGTGCTATCCTTGTGATGGATGACTTCTTGTCTTGTCCCCAGAGTCCAGCTCTTTCCTGACTCCCATGCCACATTAAGAAGGCCACTTTTGTAGGCAAACACTGTGAAAAATACACCACCAAACATCAGCTGCATGGTTTTCTTTGACTTTGAAATTTATTTCAGTATATATGTCAGTTCTCAACAATTATATACAACCACATTTCACTGCATAACAGAATGCTAGAGAACCTAGCACTCAGTGGTGCCCTAGTAATTAAATAAACAAACCTCTTTTCCCCCCTCAAAAAAAAGACCTAAGCATCAAAGTCTAAATTACATATATATATTTTTTATCACCAGTTGCCTTTGCAGGGGTGAATGAGATTCCAATTACTGGTAGTTCTGCTAGGCTCAACACCTGCCCATATTTAAAATCTATATTCAAGTACATATTGGGTCAAACCCTAACCAGATGTAGGTACACAGCAAAGTTATTGGATTTCTTGATGATGAATAGGCAGCAGACAATGCACCTGTCTGGTTGCAGAAAGGATTTGCATAAAAATGAAGGAACAGTACACATGCTTATGTAAAGTGTTGATTAACAGATTATATATACATATATATATATATATATATATATATATATATATATATATATGTAAAAAATATACCAACCTACGTAAAACAGTTTTTCTAAATTAAACCATGTGAGGCATTTTAAAAACACACATGCATTTGCCAACAATTAGGAAATGTGTTGATAGACTAGAGCCATGTTAGAATGATTTGATTTCCTGGCACATCTATCCTCTGAAGAAGGGAAACACTGTACTATGTGTGTGCCAATCAACTAGATATTAGATTAGTGAATGAACTAATTACGAAATGCCATTTGATTGTGCTTAAGGTGGAAGGAGGGGTGAAGATTAGGAAACAAACTATCCATGGCTACATGAGATCAACCTGCTTTAACTGAACACAAGTCTCCAAGATGGGCAGCATGGCTGATATTAATGCTAGAATTCAGATTTTCAACTCAAATTAACTGACTTGAAGAGGAGCTTCTCAATGAGAATAAATATTTATAGCGTAAAGACAAATGAAAGAAAATGTACTCTCATTTTTTTCTATTTTGTTTTTAAATCTGAACACTCCTTCAGTTCTTTTCCTGAAGTTGCTCTTGTGTGGCCTTATCTATCTGGAACAGCATCTTCCTTATCCTGTAGGCTACCAATCTATTTAAATTTAACTCTTTATGCAGAATTTTTCTTTCTTTTAACACATTGGTTTTCTAGAACATCTTTGCACTGATGCTCGGGTTCTAGTTGAAAATGCATTGAAACAATAGATCTTACGTTTTCACCCTCATTTCTAGTATGAAAATGTACCTCAGAGTTAAACTAAGTGTGAGAGACAATGTCAAGTTTAAAATTATCACTATTCTCAAGCATTGTTGCCACAGCATATATCTAGACTAGGTATGTTTTATTTGTTTTGTTTTATTATGTGTGTGTTTTCTATGAGAGAGAGAGAGAGAGAGAGAGAGAGAGAGAGAGAGAGAGAGAGAGAGAGCAAGCTATTGTAAGAAATATAACTTATAGTTCAGAGTGTAAATGTCCACCATAGTGATCCCAAATACTACTTAAGGCTCCACCAATCCAGACGACATGAATTCCATTATCTCTCTTCTGTTATATGGGCCACTCTTCACTTGATACAGTCTATACTTTCTTGTGATCAATCAAATTTGTTCCTATTTAATAGGTACAAACGTACTCTTTGCAGTGATAACAGGGTGAGAACGTATTTATTCTTTCTCACCCTCACTCTGGGATATGGCTTTCATAGTAACTGCATTCTTCTACATAAGATCATCATTCCTTTTGGTGGCCTCTCTCCCATAATTATAGTGTGGGGGCAGAGCCCCAAAGTGCAGTTTCCAGGCTCTCGGCCTCGCACAGAAAGCTGCTGGCTCAGGTAGTAAATGGCCACCAACTGTGATTGGATGGCCATCAGCTGTGGCTAGTTGGCCGTCAGCTGTAACCAGTGAGCCATTGGCCATTAATATAACTGCTGTGGCTGTGCTAGCAGAGAATGGGGGCTAGCAAGATGGTGGCTGAGCCTGCAAGCAGCACAGTGAGGGTTGAGAATTGTGTGGCTCCTGTTTCCTGTGTCTCCAACCCAGCCAGCAGTGAGAATATAGTAGTATGACTCCCCTACCTATGGCTCCGTGGGTGTTCCTTTTTGGCCTCACCATATTCTGCATTCTTATGTGGGGAGCGAGACCAGAGACCCCGCTGAACGCCCCGCATGACAAATGACACAGCAAGCAGGGTCTCCTGCACGACATATAGCTTTCAAAGATTTGGGAAAATACTGTACCGTACCTTTGACCCTTCAGACATAAGGGTAGTAATGGTTTAGCACTATTGCTAGTGTCTGGGTTCTCCACCATTTCTTGTTGGTTCCTCTAACTCTGTTCACATCTCTGTAAATGGTTGCTTTATTAAACTCTTTGTAATCACCCCCTTTGAATATGACATTTGTTGCCTGCCAAGATCCTAAATGATATTATGCTGAGAATCTAGCTTCCATTACAGAAACAACTCCACTGTAAGGGCCAGTCCACTAATATATTTTTTTCTCATGGGGGTTTATCTCAGGACTGTATTGGTTTCCCCAAAACTTTGTGCATTTCCTGGACCACTCTGACTGTTTTAAATAAACCTAAATCTAATTAAAGTGGTTTGGGGAGGGGGAGAGAAATTCGCCTCTATCCTTTTCCTCTCAATTGACCTCTGTGATTTTTATACAGATTAGCTCACCCCTTCCAACAAGTTTTAGGCTATATCAGTTATTGAGCAGTGCCATGCAGGGTGTCATGCGGCGTCTGTTCCCACTCCCCACATAAGAATGTAGGACATGGTGAAGACAAAAAGGAACACCCACGGAGCCATAGATAGGGGAGTCATACCACTATAGTCTCCCTGGTGGCTGGGTTGAAGACACAGGAAGCAGAAGCCACATGATCCACAACCCTCTGTCTGCTTCTCTGCCAACCAACCTCACTTGTCAACTACAGTTTGCCATGCTAACTGCAATCCACCTCTCTGCAATCTGCAATCCACACTCCACCGCTTGCTAGTTTAGCCATGGCAGTTATATCAGTAGCTAATGGCTAACCGGTAACAGCTGATGGCCAACTAGTCACAGCTGATGACCATCTACTACCCGAGCCACCACCTTTCCATGTGAGGCCGAGAGCCTGGAAACTGCTATCTGGGACTCTGTCCTCACAAGCAGATTAAAAATAAATAGATATTAGCCACCAAGGAAATGCAAATTAAAACCTCGGTGAAGTACCACTTCACATTCACTAGGATAACTATAATCAATATGTCAGATAATAACAAATATCGGTTAGGAAGTGGAGAAATTGGAACCTTATGCACTACTGGTGAGAATGTAAAGTGGTACAACCATTTTGGAAAATAGTCTGAAGCTCCTCAAAAGGTTAAACATAGAGTTACCATATGACCCAACAATTCCACTTCTATGTATATATACAATAGAGACAAATGCCTATGTCCACATAAAACTTGTACACAAATGTTCATTTTAGCTTTATTCATAATAGTGAAAAAGTATAAACAACCCAAATGTCCATCAGCTGATGAATGGATAAATAAAATGTAGTATATCCACACAATCAAATATTATTGGTCATCAAAAGAAACAAATTACTGACATGCTACAGCATGGATGAACCTTGAAAACATTATGTTAAGTGAAAGAAGCCAGTCACAAAAGGCCACATTTGTATGATTCCATTTACATGAAATGTTAAGAACAGACAAATCTATAGAGACAGAAAGTAGATTAGTGGTTGCCTAGGGCTGTTGGGGGAGCAGTTGGAGGAAAATGGAGAGTCAATGCTAATGGATGCCATGTGTCTTTTCGGGTGATGAAAATATTTTAAAATTGATGATAATGATGGTTGCACAACTCTGTGAACATACTAAAAACCGTTGAATTACACACTTTAAAAGGGTGAATTTTATGGTATGTGAATATCTCAGTTATAAAAATAAATAAATGAATAAACAGAAAAAAATTAGGCCTCAACTGATAATTGCCTTCCTACATATACAAAGAGGAGGATTTATGAAAAATAATTTATGAAAATAAAAATGATATGGATTTCTAAAAGAGTTGTGAAAAGCTAATATAGAAGTACATGTATCATGTAAATATAATCTATCCAAATTTTCCATTTCTTATATTAAAAAGCCTTAGACTCTTTGGATTATTTCACATTTTCTAACAAATGAAAGGTCAAAAAGCAGGAAAAAACTTGAACGAAGAATACTAAACAACTTCTGCAGTAATTTCATTCTTACTCAAAATAAAGCTAGTGTTTACAACACAAGAGTTTTCCAGATGGCCATGCAAATGAAGGCTCAGGAATACTCTACATACCATGTTATTGTTGTTTAGTATTTATTGAGCACTCACAGCGTGCAAGGCGCTGAAAAAATAAAGTACAACCCCAGTTATGCAAATTATAACCTAAAAAACATATAAAGTCATCTTACCTAGTGTCTTCAATGGATTAATAATGCATGCAATATTCCAAAGGTCAGAGCTCAATCATATTAATATTGGTGCTGGGAATATATCTTGTTCAAATTAACCTGTTTTCTTTATCTCCTCTCTTTTCAAGGGTATTTTTCCTGATATTTTTCTAGTATCCTACTATCATAGTACAGCCCCTGATTTTACAATTCCACCAATACATGTCTTTTCAACATACAGCATTATATATGACTAATATTTTCTTCAAATTTCACGTTTACTAAAATTACCCTTTGTAATGATGCTTCTAAACCTTTACCATTGAACTGGACCTTTCCTTACAGAAGGGCTAGTTAACCAAGATAGTAGTTAAAGATCTTAAGTGTAGTATTGCTAACTGAGAAAGCAGCAGGTGTAAAATTTTAATACCAAGGGTCTCTTAATTGCACGTAGAGGCTGAACATTATTTACAAAATTGACATACATCTCACTTTCATTTCTTAGCTCCAGGCTCACTTAGAAACTGACAGGAAACTTGTAAAAGGCCCGTTAGGAAGGATGAATCTTCATTGGTTTCTACAACATTATTCATTATAACAAGGGAAGACAATTACATGCTTTTACACCCATAACATACCTAAGCTGCCATGTACTGGAATTTTCTACATGGGTGCATATCTCTTGGAATTTGAAGCTTCCTTATGGGATACTATGATAAATGCTCGTGCAGGTGAAGTAAATTTTAATCTGGGCTGATTATACAATAGGGATAAACAGAAAATAGAGAATTGCAAAATTAATTAAAAGATTGTCAAAGAAGATAATCTCAGATGCTGTGGGTTACTTATATTTGTGAGGTTATGGCTTCCCTCTATTCTTATACCATACTTTCAAACCTGACATTTATAAAATGCATTGGAGACAATAAATCCACTTCTTTAAGTTTTTAGCCTAATATGAAATAAGTTATTTCTAATGGCAATGATTTTAACCTAAGCCATCCTTAGTGGATTCCTTTTGCACTTTTTCTTGTAGCAAGAGAAAGGTACTCCATATTACTATGATATTTTTCATCATAATTTGATTATGATTGTTACTGTTAAAAATATGCATTCTTCTAATTCCACAACCCTGTAATTTACTCATTAGAGAGAGTGATGGTCTAAGATAGCTACTGTTTTGGTGATATGCTGACAAGTGGTGACAGTAATAGATAATTTACAGCAAAATTTGCATATCATTGGCTTCTGGGCATATATTTATCTTATATTCTACATACGTCTGTCATATATCTTTGTATATGAATATTATGTTTGTGGTAAGGGCTTTAGATTTTCCTTTTTTAAATCTGAAACAAGATCAACAAAATATCATGTGCGGAAACATCAGTGAATTGAATTGGCAACTCCCTCATCTGAAGAACAAGATAAAAAGCTGCTGCACTTTTAGATTGCTCCTCTTTAGGATCTCTGGTTCTCCAATAGTATTTAATTACTTAGAATGGCAAAATACATCTCTAAAATGCCTCCGTTTTATTAATTTAGCATATTTATGATGAAAGATTACCCTAATTACATACAAGACACAAGTAGAACATTTAGGAATAAATTGATATTGAAAATAATTTGGATAATATTTGTATTTTGCATTCCCTAGCTGCCATTTTTGTACCATTTCAGTGCAACATTTCTTTGGAGAGGTCAAGAGAATGCTTTAAGAAATGCTGCGTATCCAGTATCCATCTTCTGAAACATCCTCTGTTTATTCCATCCGGCTGCCTCTCCCCTCTCATTACCCACTTACTCTTTGATTTCCTATGTAAGAATAGGACTCTACGAATGTGATTGAAACTGTCCTCTGATATCAAGTGTGTTCATGGCATTCAGAACAGGGAAAAAATAACAGTAATAAAAAGGAAAAAAAAAGAGCACAGGATACAAAGAAGGGGGAGGAGGAGAAGCTAGCACTGCCACCTGGTCTCTCTGTGAAGCTCTGTGGATCAGGAGAACATCTGAGGACTTAATCATGCTTGTTAGATTATGATATTATGGAATCAAGGACAAAGATCCTCCATTGTGTTTCTGCTGCACATGCAATTAGAGCACACTTTCTAGATTTCCTTTCAAGACTTTCTTTCATCCATGCCAACCTCTCCGCTCTACCACCACCGTCTTTTTCCAGGCCCTTTCCAACTTACACCGGAATCACTATTTTCCAGGAATGTCATCTGTCTTTCTGGGGTGGTCTCATCACATTTTATTTGCTAATCAAGGCATGGCTGAAGTGCCACCTTCTCCATGAATCTATCCTTGTTTACTCTTCTAGTCACTGATTTCTCTCATTTCTGAAGTCCTACAGCATTAAAGTATAAAATGCTTATAGATTATCTACATAAATGTAGTAATTAATTTCATACGGCTTCAGTCCACAAGAGCCTCTTGAGCATTACTCTCGGTTTTCTAAACCACATGCAGTTTTCTGAGAGCGGGGATCCTATCTTATACTTATTTATATACTTGTTAGTTCAGAGTACATACTAGACAAATAAATGTTTATTAATTGTTTAATTAATGTGCTTGATCTTGGCTTCCTTCCCTATGAATATCTTTGT
Organism: Rhinolophus sinicus; assembly: GCF_057876585.1. Taxonomy (NCBI): domain Eukaryota; kingdom Metazoa; phylum Chordata; class Mammalia; order Chiroptera; family Rhinolophidae; genus Rhinolophus; species Rhinolophus sinicus. Next base: position 148,819,442 of record NC_142517.1, on the reverse strand, counting down.
TAACAAAGAAATTAACATATGGGATTTTATGAAACTGTTACATACCTACTACTTATCCTGTTAATGTACGAAAATAAAATAGATTAGAAGATCATTTACTTCATTTTTATACATAGAGAGACAAGGAAGGGAAGAACAATGCAAAACAGTACATCCAAGGGTCAGAGTGTGAATTTTAAAGTAGATCTCCCTGCTTCTCATACACTGAATGACAAGATTTGTTGGGAAAAACTATGAAGGGATATAATTTTTGTTTTTATATCCTTCAGTGACTAAGAGATAGACAAGGGCTTTGACTAGCAACTGTGTATGATACTTTTGAAAAAAATAAAAAGTCCAATATGGATTGGAATAAAGTAGCACCTCTTTTCTTAATAGTGATTATACTACCTACATAAGGGCTACCATTGAAGTTTTATAAAAGAGCTATATATATATATATGTCACTTTTCTTCCAAATGTAAATATTTGTGAAGAAGATATGATGAAAATAAAGATTTTATTATTTCTATACCAATGAGGTGGGGGCAGAGGTAGAAGGTTGGGAAAGGGTAGAAATTCCTACAGATAAAAACATCATTGTTTCAACATTTTGGTTCTATATGAAGAAAGTGATCCTGAGGGAGAGTCATTAACAAAGAAGTTATTTCCAGATTGCCTAGTAAAACAGGTGGGAAGATTATGATAACATGTAACCCACCTACTAGCATAGCACAAATAGAAACTTTCTGTTACAGCTCAAGAATATAAATAGAAGTAAATGGTAACATTATTATATTAATAAATGAGTTAATCAATCAATCACTGACAAAGTGTGCTCTGTATACAAAAGATTTTTCATGTTATGATTAATTTCGTGTAACACAAGTCTAAATATTACATCAACTTCTTTGACATTGAGTTATACTTCATAAGACAAAAAAGTCACTTTCAGCAGCCAAAGAATGGTAGACAGTCAGAACAATTCTCTTGGATTTCAGAATCTGGGTGGCCGCTAAACAAAATCTGGGGATGCTTTGAAAATCAAAGTATAGATCTACATTGTCTAATATGGTAACCACTAGCTGTGTGTGGTTACTTAGTGTTGGTAGAAACAGCATTGAACAAAAGGAGCAAGCTCCGTGGTACTAAAACGGTTAGTATGTTGTAAGCGTGGAACATATACCAGGTAGTATATGTTAATGGGGAAAGCCTTGAATCTTAAACAGATATTACTCTTCCTAGACATATAAATAACAATAGCACATATAGAATGTGTATGTATTGTTGCAGGCTTGCACATTCAACTGGAAAGCCATTAATTCTGAGCACCACGTTGGCCCAAAGATTCACCAAAGAAGAGCACACGTTTAATGTTGGTTTATCACACTCACCTTGTGTCAGGTATGCTCAAACAAGGCTCTCTCACTAAACAGTAAAATGTTCTTCTCCCTTTAGCAAAGTGAGGATGATACTTGGTAAAATGGCCAGGATCACTTTAAACTCAAAATGGTGTTGTATGCCTAAATTAAGCCAGGATGGAAGACTCCAGAGAAATAGCACTTTGATTTTATCTGGATGTTAGGAGCTGATTTCTTGTAAAAGAGTTGACATGGTCCTGTAATTACAACCCATTGTGTTAGTGCTGAAAGCTGCAGTCCTTTTCAGATGGGACACTCACAGGCACTTGCTGAGAATTCTTCAACACAAACTTTATTCTGATAATTTCTTGATCCATCTGTTAACTTCTATTTTGCATAGATTTTCCAGAACTGAAAATCTAGGAAAAGGATAAACTCCACAGAGATTCAAAATGTTTCAGTAGAGGAACTTAGTCTTATGCTTCAGTGACAGTGGATTTACTCTCTGGGAGAAACGTGGTAAATACCCACGATCATTATTTTATTACCAGATGTGCAGATTTAATTTCTTTTATGAAGACAAGGCCATACACTTCCTCAAAGACAATGTCCCTTCACATGGACTAATGATTTTCAAAAGTTTAAGAAATCCTAGATATGGAAAATATGAGCAAATGCGTCTTTATTTACTCTTTATTCCCCACCTACGTGCAGAAGAGTGAACAAATAAGTATTATTAATATTCTTAGGCTGGTCATGTGAAACTATAAAATCTGCACTTTATGAGAAGTGAACAAGAGAAGGCATTTTACAGAAAAAAAGGACACAATCCACCATTCTTAGAGACATTTACAAATAAATTATTTCCAAGATGGGGGTGTCTAATAACTGCCAGTGCCTTCTCTCCACCTGCGAACTCTGAGATGTGAGCAAACTAAAGTTCTTCATGACTTTTGTCTGTTTTATCTCCAGTTCAGATTCATCTTAACAATCAGCAGAATGGCAAGTAGAAGGTACTTTACTTTCTCTCTAGCTTGGAAAGTGTTTTATAAAATCAGAAACCTAAAAGGGACCTTTAACCTCCATCTCATTTTAACCCCTCCTTTTACGGGTGAGCAAAACTTTTGGGAAGAATGAAGACTCGACATCTGATGTCGGCTGGAGAAAGAATGAAATCTAAAATTTGAATCTCAAAATTCTCAGTCAGTGGGCCTTGATTTCTCTAAACCACATTCCTTGAGTCTACAATATCTGGAGGCTCTTACTATAAAGCAACAAAGAATCAGCGCATTGTTACTTTTACAGAGCACTGTACAACCCAATATATGGGGCATGATTCAGCCACAATATGAGCAAGTTTTTTAATAACAGAGAACTTATTTTCATGTGGACTATTATAATTCTACAAAAGATATTGCTGAGAATGGTTATCAATAGTTGTGTATGGAAGGGAAATGGTGAAAGCCTGTTTAAGGCAGCTAAACAGATTTTGGGGCCACAAGCTTTTCACACTAAGGAATCCCCAAGGCTTGCAATGGCTTGCCTTTGGTTGTATTCTCTTGTGAACTGGATGTAATCCTTTAGGGAGCAAATGACTGTGCTGTCCAGATGGAAAGTTTGTAATGTGTCTGTTGCAAATGCAAAGATCACAAAGACTCTTTCTCATTAGGGCAGGATAATAAGATAGTGCTTAGAGGTCTGTGTGTCCTCAGTGTGAACAAGCATAGGAAGGGAAACAGCTTTCCTATTATTTTGATGATATAATCAATATGGTTTATTATTTCCTCTTACTTAAATAAATTTGTGCCATGTAGAATCTTAATTGAATTTGTTTTTTTAGACTTATTTTTAAGTAAAAGAAAAAAAATAATGTTCTTTCTCTTATGTTCTTTAGGCAAATAATACTGTTCCTTTTGATTTGAGAAGTGAGATTTGAATCTTAGTGAGGAAGGCACCAGCAAACTTGTGGTTTTACATTGCGGGATTATGCCATCAAAATGATTTAAAAAAAAAAAAGTTTGTTCAAAAATAGTTATAAACCTCTTATTAAAGTCTTTTAAATTACATACATCTCCATTTAGCAGATTAAAAATGGAGGCTCATAAAAATCCCATCATTGAAAATAAAATGATTTTAAAAGGGGAAAAATAGATGTCTCTCTTACATTATGATGCTTTTATCTCTGTAGTTCTGTAATAATAGGATCACTCTTGAATCATCTATCTCACAGCACGCATGTATAATTAGTCATGAAATCATATGGTTTCTATGTTAGCATCTTCCCAAATGTGGTATCTTCTGTCCACCCTCACTATGTTTAGAATGTTTGGGATAATCTCTCACTTGCCTCCCTTTCTCTTTCAGTCCATCTTCGTGACACTGTTACCTTGTAAAAAGCAAACCGATAAACAAAGCAAAGCAAACTGGATCTGTCATTTCTTTCTTCAATGGCCAGCCTGTTTCATATGCATTTCTCCATTTTTATCATATGCCATTCCCTTCCCCTCGCCCCCATAAACCTTATGCTTCCCCCACAGATACATTCTCACGACTCTGTAAACACAGTACAGCCTTTCAGAGCTCCTCACATGGTTGGTTCCTTCTTTCTGGAATTTCTTTTTAAGGTCTCCCTCTCTACCTTCCATTTCATCATTTTGGACCAGTTCAAATATCAAGAGCCTTCTTCAGTAGTCATTTCCAACAATCCAGGCAGAGGTATCCATGCTCTCTCTTTAAATTTCCAGGGTTACTTTTCCATATGTGCAAAAAGAGTACTTGCCATATTTTAATTACCTATTTAATTGTCTGCCTTTGCTGGTAGACTCTTTAAGAGTGGCTTTCAGACTTCTATATGCAACTGCCATTAAAAGCAGATTTTTACATTGTGATCCAAACACACACACACACACACACACACACACACACACACACACACACACACGTGCGCACACACACTCACACAAACGCAGACTGAAACACAACTCTCATGGAAGAATATATTCCCCTACTATGGGCAATATCCTTTAATATTCTCTACTCTGATTTTCTGTTAAATTGTTGGCTACAACCTATTATATTGATTTAATAACTCAATAATGGGCCATGACTCCCAAATTGAGAAACTGTCTCCTAGATGAAAAGAATTGCCTCTTACCCATCTTTGCATCCCCAATGCGTAGAACATGGTAGGAATTCAATAAATATTTGTTAAATTGCATGACTATGCAAAGATAATATTTCTGAAAATGTTTTTTAAATTTTTTCCACAGCCATAATATGTTTTGCTGTATTTCTTCTCTGTCTTAAGCCTAACTTTGAGCTATGTCCCTGTTTATGTTTTTGTTTTGTGTTTTTAATTTGTTTTTGTTTATTCGTGCTTGAGTAGAGAGAAAAGAATAAATTGTACATGGTTCATATCTGCTACTTGGAAGTTCTGTTAGAGAGGGAGATGAGTAAAGGAAGTAAAACGAGTCATCTAAATTAGTTTTCAATCTTTTTTAGCCCATTTCACTGATTATTTTTCTTTGTAACAAGAAGCAAAATCAGAAATTAATTGTGATAAGCATTTCCTGCCCAAATTATTTTAATTAGTTGATTTTAAGCCTCCAGATGATCCTGCTCAGCTAAAATATCTTGAAAAATAAAAGAATAGTATCTGTCAAGAAAGTAGTTAACTCTGGTTCTCTAGTTCACCTCTATTTTTACATGTAGTTTGTTTCCTGTTTTTAGTTTTTGACTTTCAATGTTTGACAGACTATAAATTTTATATTATTAATTTTATGGTCACAATCCAGACCCTGGGTTCTTAACAGATATTAATAATCACAGTAGAAACATTTTTCTTGGTCCAATGGCAACCTTGTCAGTTTGTAACCAGGAGTAAATAGAACATTCAATTCAGTCCATGTGCTCATTTTGGAGCTTAGAGAAAATAAATCAGCCTTTTTCATGATGCTAACAGCTGAGTGGAAGTGGAAAGCTTGTGAAAAATCAGTTGTAACTAACTTATAGATTCAGCTGTCAACTTATTGATTTTTGTGATATTTCTATAGAATTATCTTTAGATAATAACAAAATGAAAAGTATTTTTTTGTATGTTTTAGGTCATGGGCTTAAAATAAATTCAACAGGTTCTTAGTATCACTTGTGATTAACATTTAGATTCAGAGATTTTCATGACTTGAGATCCTCTCCCAATATCACACCTTCCGTCTGTCGGAGAAAAGGGGAAGAGGGCTGGATAAAATGCTGGTTCAAAATAATCAGATTTAACTATATGGCTTCAGTAAACCCCTGTTATTCATTCTAGAAATGTGATTCTGAAAAAAAGCTTCTTCAGAACCTCTTCTGCCTCCAAAAAAGTACATTGGGTGGAATCCCAATATTTCATAAAAGCAATATATGTAGACTTTAGTGAGAAGACTAAAGGGAGGCTTCTGCCTCTTTGGCCACAGAAAAGCCCTTGAAACACCTCCTAAATTCCTGGGCTCCACCCAGTACAGCTTTCACACCACAATTCTAGAGCAGAGCAATGTCTGGGGGTGTAGGGTCGGGGCGGGGGGCTGGGCAGGGCAGAAAACTTCAGCAGCTCGTTACAAAAACACATTCTTAGCCTTCCATGTTCCAGAGATTCTGATCCTTCCTGTCTGGTGTGGCGTCCAGGCCCGTTCATGAGAAACAGCTCTCCAGGGTACTCTGAAACACCACTTCCCCTAGCTCCCTAGAAATACAGGTCCTGAAATATTTCTCAAAGTTCAGTCCTTGGACTGCCTGCATCAGACTCACCTGAAAGTTCTGAATTTTCTAGGTCCTGCGTTAGACGTATTGGATCAGAATCTCTGGGGGGAATTGTGATCCGTGCTTGGGCTCTGACGATTAGAAGGAATGTGGACAGATGCCCTCCCACAGTCTTCTGAGCAGTTGGCTAAGCAAGGTGTCCTTTAAAAAGGGAGCCAGATTGAAGCCATCAAGAGCCCAAAACACAACATCAAAACACCCAGGCATAGTCAAGACACTTCATATCCCTCTTTTATAACTCAAATAGCACAACTATCACTAGACATAGCCCTACTTTCTAGAAAGGTATGGGCCTCTCTACAGTCCCAGTCTTTACCTATGAGCATCCCTGGAGAATGGTTCTGATGAAGAAACCATAGCTCTGTGATGGTAAACCGCTCGGACATGCGCAGGATCAAAAAGCTGGGTATGAAGGGAACCAGAGAGGCCAGTGGACCTTGCGTTTTCTTTTCACATTTTATTTCCAGTTTCTACTTCAAATTCACCTGGAGTTTGGGTCGGGGTGATCATTTGGGAATTTATGGCCACCAAGGAAAGAGTGAATGTAAAGAAATAAATGTTCAGGACAATTATAGGAAGACAATCATTATTTCTCAGATACATTCCATATCTTATACTGATATTTCAATCATGCCACTGTGTTTACATCCACAGATAAAGCTGTCATCACTATCTTGTGATACGGGGTCTTTTGACAAATTTGGAACTAGAATGTTATAGGATGATCTTGTCCAATGATGACAATGATGACAGCAGTGACACCCTGTGGGACCACCCTAAAGCTAAGAGCATAGACTCTGTAGCTGAATTGGCTGGGGTTGCATGCTGGATCTAGAACTTATTCGCTCTGTGACTGGGAAAATCACTTAACTTACATTTCAGATTTACCTGTTGAGATGACGTGTAATGTTAATAATACATTAGCTACATCATACATTTGTTAGAAAAGTAAATTTATAAAGTAGTTTGACCAGTGCCTCATCCAGATAGGTGCTAAGTGTCTGTGAACTAATTAAAACTATATGAAAACCAGCTTTGGAAAACCAGCTTTTGTTTCTCTGTGCTGGACACTATCTAATGCTTTGCAAGCATCTTGTCATTTAACTCTCCTCACCCTTTTATGTAAACCAAAGCACAGAGAACATAGGAAACATACTGGATAAACTCAAGAAAGTAAGCGGCAAAGTCCAAATGTACAACATTGGCATCCTTATCTTCTATAATGATTAATATGGTTAAAGTTTCCAGTTTTGCTGGCAGAGCCCTGAACTGACTCTTCTAGATGATTAGATATCATTAAGGGAGGTGAAGAGAAAGAGGGGTAGAAGAAACAGAACACTAAGGAGAAAACGACCAAGGCCGTTCTAACTCTTCCAACCGTATTACTATTCCCTATTAGATATATAATCACTTCAGTATTTGATTTTTCTATGAATTTTTGTTTCTTTACAAATTATGATTTGATATATCTTTGTGTATCTACATTTGAATGTATTCAAATGTTTGGGCTAGAATAATTCCATTTGTCTTTGTGTTTTTATTATCTTCGAGTGTAACAGTTGAAAGCACTTCTCCATGTGACATCATTACAGTCATTCCTTTGTCTTTAGGGGAAAATATTGGGAGAGTCCCCTGACTCCCTTAACTTTGTGTGTCATTTCATTTGTAATGGTGCAGTGTAATAACAAAACATACAAATCTGCTGATATTGGTGATGTCTCAATAATTTTTCTAATTTTTATCATGTGAAAATATTTTCTGAGGGAGACCAAACTTCCCAGAGGCTAGGCCAACTTAGTGCCATGTTTCATGAGGTTTCAGTCCCACTCTGGTATACGCCCCCCAACTAGCTGACATATGGCCTCTTGAACAACCTCCTGGGAGAGGCAAGCCCAGGCTTCATTCAGAATTACATGACATTATTTCCTCTCATCCCGTATTAGTCACATGCTCATCCACTGTTTTATAGTGGATGAACAACTCTGTTTGTAGCTCCCTGAACTTCAAAAAGATCTTTGTGTGCAGAGCTGTTACAGAGAGTCCAACTATTATGGGATAATTTATTTATATTACCATGGCACAATAGAAGTCGCTTTGGTCCTTGAAAGTATTCCAGTGACTCATGATATTTTTTCCGATGTTTTTTGACCTCTGCTCCTTTCCGTATTCTCCCATCTCTAATAAATTTGCTTCAAAACCACAGAAAAACCACAGTTGTGTTTGTTGATCAGGGACTCGAAGAATGAAAGTAATTGTTTCCGTGAGGAATCTTCAAAGGAGATAAAATCAGTTTCCTGTTGTCTACATATGACCAGATATTAAGGGATTTGGGAAATGAAAATTGTCATTTCTTGTTTGGAAAATATTTTCACATGATAAAAATTAGAAAAATTATTGAGACATCACCAAGATCAGCAGATTTGTATGTTTTGTTATTACATTGCAGCATTACAAATGAAATGACACACAAATCACGATGGATGCATGATAGAAAGTAATAATAATAGATTAAATGTATTTAATCATCTTAAGAGACAAATGTGATTATCAGAATATAAAATATTAAACGTCGAAGTCAACAAAAATATGTAGGGTTAACAAAAGAAGACATTGATTTATGGAAGTTATGCAAAGTGTTCCAGACCTCCAGAGGGTGCTATTGCATTTACACAGGAATATATTTAATTATGTACACATCTCTTGAAACAAGAAAATGAGAATTTTGAGCGTTTTAATTTATTTGCACATAAAAAGGAAAGAAACAATAACCATAGCAATAATTTATTTTCTGAAACATTAACTGAGGCTTATCTTATTTAACAAAACTGTTTTTAACTTAAAGATCAGTTATCAAATCAAAGAATTTTTTAAAAATCAAGTCATTTCAGATAATATTTACAGTAACTTTTATTTGAACAAAATGAAATTTGCATTAGTCATAGACATTAAATTGATTTTATGTTTAAAATACATTTAAGGATTTATAATCCTTTAAGGTTTTTTGAGCATCAATAAATAAATCACAACAAAAAAAATCTTCTTTTGAAGAAAAGCTGCAGATTTGAAAATACAAATAAAGTCTTTACCTAAGTAAAATTATTTCATACTGTCATAAACTAACACTTCATACATATTCTTATAGGATGGGTGATATTACCTATTGAAAAAAAATGAATCAGAGAGGTAAGGGCAAGTAAAGAGTAAATTGGTTCTTTGCATTATTCCAAAGCTACATGATAATGGTAGATGTATATGTTTTACAGATTTTGAATTCATATGACATGGTTGCAAATTTTTGCACTCTAGTATGCAGATATCTTTTTCAAATAATATGATTTCTTTAAAAGAAAATGATTAAAATTGATTCAAGTATTCCTTTTTTGAAATTCACTGACATATTTGTTTTGTTTTGAGTTTTGACAGCTATTCTGAATTCTTTTCATATTTACAGAATTGTTTGAATCATAACATTATTTTTAGACTAATTAATTAGTATTGGAATTTCATACAGAAATGCCCCAGTAATGCAAGAAAGAAAAAAAAAATTGAGTTGCTTCACACCTTTAAGTTTCTTACTTGTACTTTCCCTGGTTTAAAATCATCCTGGCATTGTTTTACCAAAAGGTGAATCATTTTCTCACACAGAAAAAAAAGGACTAACACAAATATTTAACTCTTGGTAAATTAGTTAATGATATCATATAATTCAGGCAATTAAATAGAAAGCAATTAAATCTAAAAAGTGTTCCCAAATTTATAACATTTTTTGTCATTAAGAGAAAACAATCCATTTGGGGAGAGTGCAGAATAATTGAGGAGTCACAATCATAGAAATGCTTAATAGTGAATCCAGGTCAGGAAGTTAAACAACATGTTTCTTGAAATGTAAGGTTATTGCTAGAGAATTTATGGAACCCACTTAGTACAGTACAATGACATATGCCATCGCACTAACATTCTTCTCTCAGGAGCACGAGCTAGAATAGAATCCCTTCTCTTCACAGTGCTTGGAGGGAGGAGGGTATTAATAACCCTTGTGGCTACAAGAGAACAAAATAACCAGAACAGGAACAAAGGGAGAACATAGAGAGGCAGATGGGTGGCAGTTTCCCATGTTTGTGGGTGACTGTGGACACAGATGGACCTGTCAAATGTTTAACTTGAGCTGATCTGGGTGACATCAGGAAAGTTTCAATCAAAGAAACTCACAAGTAGAAAAGGGAGACAAAATATAACTTTCTTTCTTCTAGTCTCACAAAATATTCTCATTGGAGCTGTATCATCTGTTATAGGGATCTTTAGATTATGGTATCTGGGGAAAATATTTAAATATTCAATACTTTAGAGGATAACTAAGAAAAAAATCAATGGGCACATGATAGTGGCATGCCAGTGACAAAGCACTCACATGAGCTTTTGATCCTCTTACTCTCTTTTTTTTTTATATGCCCTTTCCATTGGGCCGTAATAGTCCCTAACTGTGGATACCATGTTCTACATGTAGGCTACAAACTGTCCGCACTGTATAATACCTGGAGCTTTAACACTGACGATAACACTTAAGGATAAAAATAACAAAGAGAACATTTGTTAGATTCATGACCTTGAAAAATTTCCTTAAGCCTTACTTTTCACAATTCCCAAATAGGAACACTTGTGGTTAATCACTTAGATCTAGTCTAAATAAGGTCATGTATTTTAACGTACATTGGAACTCTAAAAGGCTCTTCTATCTTAGCCTAATATAATATGTGCTTTTATGTCAGGTGAGGTCCAAGACAGCTTTTATAGCACTAGATGCTTCTTCCTTTCTTAGGAAAAGACAAATTAGGACTTGAAGAAATGGAATGGTTTATTTGAATAATTACCCGGGCTTAAAATCAGGAATGAAGTGAGACTTTCCTAAGATCCCTTCATTTAAGATGAGTGTGAATGATGAGGTATAGTTGTTCCTTCTTCAAGATAGCTCTTCAATAGCACCTTGCATGGGCTACCAAAAGAATGCCTGGAAGAGACACCATCATTTCTAAAATGACCCACTGGATGCATAATCTGTTCAGAGCTTTACGTGAGAGTGTGATTGACAATGGTTCAGACTAGAAACTTTGTACAACTTCAATAATCAGTATATATAAAGTCACTTGTGTTATATGGATCCACCGGAAACAGGGCCAAGACAGAGATTACAAGGAATCACTTCTTATCTTTACAATATTGATTTTGAAACCAATAATTCATCTCCATTCTGGGAAGAGAATCCTCTCAAGAAGTAAAGCTAGATAAGCACCATGTGGTTAGACCTTTATTTATTTAGTCCATTTACTGTGTCTAAGGGAATACAAGAAATTACCGTGACCCTCTTTAGGTACAGGAGGAGGGAATGCATGTTGGTATAATATATCAAGCCAAAAAGTGACATATGTAGAGGACATTTGTGGAATGGTAAAGGAGGGTCGTATGGGAGAAAAGTAGCTGACTATGAGCCTGACCATCAAAGTTCTTAGTAGATTTTTCACAATGTGGACTGGGGGCAAGGACTCAAGCTCTGTGAGCCCAGTTTCATGTCTGCTAACTCAAGGCTAGCGTTAGACAAAACATGCTCAAAATGTCCGTCCAGCTCCTAAAAGCTCTGATTCTATGACCCAGGTATATGTGACCCAGGGGTGTATGTGTGTGTGTGTGTGTGTGTGTGTGTGTGTGTGTATTCTAAAATGTTATTACTCATGGGTTAGAATTAAATAAAATTTACAGTAACACAGAAAATCAAAATTCAGTTATATGGGGTAAAAATATAGGTTGCCAAAGGACTTTATCAAAAGACTAAATATTTGAAATTCTGTTTTAAGGGGGTAAATATTATATGCGTGCTTACCACCTTTTCTTAATGCATTTTCTCCTTTATTTAACTAAAAAGAATACTTAAAATTTTAGTGATTCTCTTGTGCATATTTTGTAAAGAGGCATTTTTTAAAGTAAGATTCTAAACTTTTCTAGTCACCCATATATAGATGTTGTCCTTCCAACTTCATATGTGGTGGCTTTGGCCAGAGAATTTTATATATAACTCCTTCTGCACAAATTTAAATATCTAAGGCATTGTGCTCTTGAGCTAGTAACATAAATGTTTGGCTTTATATTTTATTACAACCAATTTTTTCATTTCAGCACACAACTTTTAATGAGAGAAATATATACTAAACAATGATTTAAAATGTACAAAAAAGTTGTTAGATGAACATGTCTATATCTTTTTCTATTTTATTCAGTCTACAAATCTGGACCCACATCTATACGTAGATTTATGTAATTGGATAAAAATCTCACAATCATATCTTAAATCCTATCCATTTGTGAGGATTAGCCTGTTCAACTAATTCCGTGAGGTAAGATTGTAGTAATTTTGCCAGTCCTTTACTTAAGACTGTATCCGCAGGGAAATCTCACAACATCTCATCAGCTTGTACACATTAGCAGTCAGCCCACAGCATCCAGACTCATTCTCTAGGCAGGTGACAATTTCCCTATGCCTATGGAAGTACCTCTATTTCAGACAGAAAGAGTCAGGGATGCTTTTATGTTTAATTATTGTTTTTCGGTTGATTTTTTTTCAAGCAATTCATAGTCCCAATACAATGAAAATAATTGACATGTTTCTCTGTCTAAAATGAGAACTACTGGCTTTACTAATCCTCCACTCTACCTAGTTCAGTAACTTCTGATATCTCAGGAAAAGGAGAATGCATGAGAGATAAAAGTCAGATAGGAAACAGGAAGGTGTAGGGAAAGGGGCCTAGTCACTCTTTTGCTACTCCTTAACATTCTCTAGATTTGGTGCTAAAATGATTAATATAATTAACTTTGTCTCAACATTGTCTACCTTCCTTTCTCCTTTTGCTTGACTACAAAATTTCTTACTAATATGGTGGCTTCTCTTCCTCATTACTCCTTCATTCCATCTCTTTTCACCTCCTAAAAATCTAGTTCCTGACACTTTCTAGTTTGATAGAGATCTCCAATTCACCAAACTCAGTGATCTTGAATCAGTTCTCAACACTGGTTTTTCTTAAGCTTCTGACTCTGTGGACTAGATGCTGCTCAAATCTCTCTTGATAAAACATTGATCTTTGGCTTTCCTCCTACATTTTTGGTCTTTCCATTTACCTCTTATTTGTTCTTTCTCACACTCCTTACAAGTAAGCTTCTCACCATCCTTCCAATTGTCCTTTTTTTCTTATTTCTTTATTTTCTCCCTTGCTGAATACATTTGTTCTCATGATTTTAGTCATCACTACCTTGCATGACCAAAAGTTTCTACTTTTAGCCCCAACCTCTTTCTCTCCAGCTCCTGAATTTCCAGCTACATGCTGAACATTTTTACCTGATGTTTACTGACACCTGAAACTTTCAACACTCACATATATGAACTAATCTACTCTCCTAAACCTTTTCCTCTGGATGTCCCAACTTCTGTCAATTGTACCACCATCTCCCAAGGGACCTATCTGGGTGCCACAGACCATGCGTGGCTTTTTGAAGTGCATGACTCTACTGAAATAAAGTGTAAAATATTGTTTTTGTATTACTCTTATCTTACTTTTTCTGTGGAAAGTTTTTAGAAATTTTATCAGCTTTTCAAAGAGATCAGATATCAAAAAGAAAGCTTAAGAATCATTGCAGCACTGCTGAATTTAACGTCAATTTTTCTCCTATGTATCTTGAGTTTAAAAAAATCACACACACACACACACACACACACACACACACAGGTTAATAAGTTCACAAATCCAGATTTTTAGATTTTGGTTACATTTCTTAACGATTATATAGCAGAATAAATTACCAGTTGTTGGTTTGGTTTTGCTCAATAATACAGAATGAGCAGAATTTTCTCTCCAGAAAGGAAGTATAAATCTTAGATCATGATTTACTGTACAAACGTATGAAGTTATCTCTAAATTCACATATATATATAGATATAATTTTATCTCTATTGCCAAATATGCAATTTGACTATCAAAACAATTGTACTGTTCATGTGTGTGGACAGCCTAATTTTGTGTTTATCTCAAATCAGGAAAGCATGTGTAAAACTAAAAGGTCAATTTGAAATGTGTAGCTGTTTGACATCAGATGGATGAGAAGGAATTACACTCTCAAGCAATTCCACTGTTACAATATCAAGGTAACTATTCTAAGAAAATATATTTGAGCCTATGTTTGAATGAATTAGATTGCTCTTTGTATGAAATTACATCAAAAGCTAAATCTATTATCCATATACAGACAGATTATGCTCATGTTTGGTAAACTTTTATTCTTTTCTTTTTTTCACTTTTCTTCCTGAGGTTTAATGACATGTAGACATAATTTTGTGACCAGAAAGTAAACACATGGTTGAATTCCTTAGTTTCTTTTTTATGTATTTCTGTTTTGTATTAACTATCCTCTTGTTTATCACTGTATGAAATTAAGTTTATAATTAATTTCATCACCTATAAAATTAATCACCTATAAATTAATGTATTTATATATTCTGTACCAGGGACTGTGTTAGGTGTCAGAACATAAAGAAGAGCAAGACACAGTTCCTGCATTTAAGGAATACAGAGTCTAACAAATATGTATCCACCTTAAAAATATTGCTGTATTTGTACTAGTATTATTACTACTATTCTTCATTTTCAATGATTATTATACCTAGCCCCAGCAAAGGGTATTTATAACACTTTTTAATGATACTGCAGATTACTGAAAAGGAGAAATAATCTCTAATATAAGAAAATTTTCTTTATAAAGATATAGAAACGTTGCCAATTTTCTCCTTGAACTTCTACCCCCTTGTAATCAGGAACTAATTAATTAATTAGCTAATATTTCTAAAGTGCATTGAAGATGAGCAGTGTCACACAAATGCTAAGTATTTTAAAGCCATGTGTTGCTTGATATAGGAGATAGGATTTCTTAAAGTTTGGAAAGGACAATTGGACAAATTACATTTCATTTAAATGAAAAAGCTAGGCATATATTGAAGGCAGGTGGTAGGTGGAAGTAGGGCAAGTTGGAATGGAAAAGTGCAAGTGTAAACAAGAGAAAGAATGATCTTTTACATTTCTTTCCATTTATCCATTATCACAAAACAAAAGCGATATATGCATTCTTATAGAACTCCTGAAAAAAGAGAATATAAATTTATTAAAATGGTATAGTATTACAATTTTTCTAATGCTTATGAACTTATTAATAGACTTACGTCAGAGATGATTATTTTATAGTGCTCTTGGGACTTAATTCCAAGGCCAAGGCATCCAATTTGTGATTACATAATCTAGATTTCCACTGCCTAAATTCATGAGCTAATTATCAGCCCCTTTCCTCACCATGGTTTTCATGGTCTAAGACTATACAAATGCCTGGGAAGGGCGAAGGAGAAAGGAATCAAGGCCAATTCCCCACAATGACCAACGTAGTCATCTGAGCCAGGACATTATGCTTTTATATGAGCTTTCTGACCTAATGATTTCTCAACCTGGGTAAATGACTCAGATAATTTTTTAGACCCATACTTAGTTTTGTGATTTTTAAACATGAGTCATTTGGGAAATTCAGCTCTCCTAGGGATTATATTTGTTTCAATTTGGAAAAGGTGGTTATTTTGGCATCTTTCCATGCTTTTCTTCCTTTTAAAGCCAATGAGACAGATGTTCCAGAATGTGAGAAACAGAGGCCAATCAGAGAGTATTACTATTGTACTGTTTCACTCTTCAGGAAATACTTTCAGTGTGTTCAGATCACTGCTGGTGGTTTTTCTTTTTTGCTTTTTGTTTTTGTTTGTTCATTTGTTTTTTGAATGTTTGAAGAACAGGCCTGACCCATAGAATTCACTTGGCTGAATGGGTTTGGCCTCAACTCATAGTCAGCTAGTGTGGGCTTGCTTCGTCAAGTGAGTGCTCAAAAGTAGAAGTTGTTCCATGCACTTTACCTCCTCTAGGGGCACAAATGATGGTGCCTGAGACTTTTCAATCATACCTTTCTCTGCCTCACTTGACATGGATTAAATGGTGTCATTCAGTCTTTCTCATCTTATCCGAGACACTGAAGGATGGGTTACTTCATAGTCTTTCACATAAATAAGAAACAGCAATTAAGCATAATTTCTGGACAAAAAGAGACCTATTTACAGAATTTTTGGAAAGAAAGTTCTCTGCTGGGAAGCACTCCCAGATTTTGATGCAACTTGCTCAATAGTTAAAAATATGTATATTACATCTTCTTTGTATGAAAAATAAAATATCCATCAATACCAAAAGAGTGGCAGGGGATCCCATAAAATTTGACAAAAGATCTTAGAAGGTAAATCTGAATAGCCAAGAATGGTATTGGTGGTGAAGGCAGAGGTGGTGGGGGCAGAACTATTTATTGTTTTTTTGCTCTTCTTGTAACTTTCACCATAGCCAGTTATGACTTCAAAAAAACAAAAAAAACAAAATACATGTCTGACTTCAGAGCCTCTGAACTTTCATTACAGGGCATGGGCTATTCCCTTCCAAGGTATTAGATATCAATTACAGCATGATTTAGATAATGGAGGCTAGAACTAAGGTATACACCAAGTGGAGAACCCAGTCCCAGGACACCGAGAGTCAAATGAGAAAACTGAAGTTTAACTGCCTAGTGTAAATAATAGAAGCCAAATAAAAAGAGAGAAACAACAAGCTGAGTGAAAGCTTGGTCTGAAGGAAAAGTGGTCACAGCAAGATTTCTGTAAAGAAGTCAAATTTCTTTGATTGCCCCATTTCTGGTGTTTCGGTGTGTTTATGTATGTTAGACTCGCTTACATGTTTAAGTCTGAGACAGTCTTCCACTTTAGGTGCCTTTTCCTTCATCATATAAAGTGGCGGCCTGTTTATTCAGGATCTTTCATAGTTTCACTCCCTACCAGGCATGGCTTTTTCAGGGACTATCTAAACCTTTTCTGAAACTTTTATCTTTATCAAAAACTTAAAACAGTTCCTTCACTTGAAATTTTATTCTGCGTAATGGAGGCTAGCTCTTCAAATCAACTCGTCTATCCTAGTGTATTCATAAAAGCTTATATGATAGTGTATGCTGTTGTAAGGAGAATGGAATCTTTTAAAGGCAATGTCTTAGCCCAAAGAATGGTTAGAACCAAATTTTTATACAGATGAGGACTTTGAAGCTCTTACAATCGTATGAAATAGATGAAATCCACTCTCTTCCTAAGATATGCCATAGAGGAAACTATACATCTACAGGGCAGTTCTGAAGAAAATTAAACTCTAGTGTTAGTTTGCCTTGGTTTAAACACCTGTTCTTCCTCTAATTAGCAATGTGACTTTGAACAAGTAATGGTTAGCTTATGTGGTTGTTATGAGGCTAAAATGAATCAGGTGAATTAATTACCTGGAATAGTATCAGCTCTAAGAGTTAGTAATTATTATTATTCTGGATAGAGAGTATGATATATTGGTTAAGGACTCTGGCTCTGGCACTAGACACGTCTGTGTTCAGATTCAAGTTGTTCTATGTACAGGAAATTGGAGGAACTATCCAATCTTTCTGTGTCTCAGTTTCCTCGTCTACAAAATGGGTTCTAAGAATTACATCAGATTATGCATGTAAATGACTTCATATCTGTTAAAGGTTAGCAATTGTTTTTCCCATTTCTCATTTTGCTTGATGGTTTTTCCACAAGGTTATATTATGTCATGTTCTAATGCTATTCTGGATGGAAGATGTTTTCCTACTCATGTGATAAATATCCAGATTGAGGAGAACATTTTGAGTAATAGAGTAACACCAAGTGTTATTATTTGTTGAATGTTTTCTCAACTCCCCCTGCTAAGAGTTTTATACAGATAAAAAAATAAATTAATAAACAAAGCTGTTGCTATCTAGATGTAGATTAGTGTTGGTTGTGAAATAAGGTTTCTCAGGTAAAGATTTATTCCTATTTGCGGAGAGTGCATATTTCTGGAAAGTTTAAGTGCCAGAGCCTGGTAACTTGTTTTTCAGCAGCTCCCAGTAAATGTGATTACACTCAATCTTCTTATTGAAGTTCTCTATGCAAATGCAGAAGGCTCTTGCCTTGAGAAAAATCTTTAAAAGTTGCACAGCTCCCCAGAAGCAGAGGTTGGGAGGGAGGCATGCTTTGTGTCATACACATTAATTCAGTTGGCACATTACAATGTTAAACTAAATGACATTATTACAAAGCTGTGCTAAGAAGTGTTGACAGGTCCATATGGTAATTTTACAATGTATAATGAACACACAGACTCCTTTCTTGCAGAAATTTATAGTTCAAATCTATACCCAGGATATCCAGTTTTATTTCCAGAAACTTAAATTGACTTATTACGATGTAGTGAATGTATAAATTAGTTCCAGTAGTTAAACTGAAACATTTCCCTACAGACTCAATTAGATTCATTAATCTGCTGTGTAGACCTGTAAACGGCCCATTGTTCTTTTCCCTAAAAAATGTCAAAAAATATTTCTTGCACTATAAAATATTTCCTAGAAAAACTGTTTTAAATGGTCAGAATTATTGTGCATTAGAAACCCAAAACTACAAATTATCTTATTGTGCTGGTACTTTCTTTCCCAAAGAAAAATAGGGTCCAGCCCTTGCCAAGTAATTTAGTGAAGTTTGTAAGTGGATTCGTTGTTCTATCACCCTGAAAATGCACTGAAATTAAGAAAAGATCATCCTTTCCCTTGTCCTTCTGTATAAATCAGTTGGCATAAACCTTATCGTGTATGTTCCTAACCCAACACCTTTCTCATTTGAAAACTTTGCTTACCTGCCTCCCTCTGCCTGAAGTATGGCAGCTTATCAGTCCATTGTGATGTTCCATGGCGGCTGAGTAAAATAATACAACCTGGTAATGAATTCCATGTCAAACGATGCACACCTGTGTCTTACCTTTTGCAAAATACCACCCTCCATGTGGGAACTAGCGAGGCCACTGCACAGCAGAGCTTTAAACATGATTTTTTTTTAAGCTACTGTTGTAGAATTTAACAACAACAACAACAAAAAACTTGTTTTATTGATTGATGAAGGTGGCTGCCTTTACTTACTGCATGCTATTTTTTTTTTTTTTGCTTCTGTGATTTATTAAATATTATTTCTTGTTTGAAAAACCTTTGCAACTGTTACCTTTGACTTTTATTTTTTTAATGGCTCAGACTTTAATAATCTTCACAGGGTTGTGTTTAATGCTAACTTTGATTTTTGTTTTTAGTCATAGGTAGACATGGAACTGTTCCATTTTAAAGATGAAAAGAGGCTGCTTGGGCCATTCTCAGACAGACTGATACTGATGTGATCTGAAGTTGATATATTGATGATTCATTTGACTGTACATAATAGAAAATTACAGCCCTCTTTAGGGGGAACAAAATGAGTCATTTTTAAGGATACAGGAGCATCTCACAAGGCAAGAAATGAAAAACAAATGGTCCTTACAAATGATTTGGAACCAAGAATTCAAATATTCTCTCTCTTCATCTTTGTCCTCTCTTTATAGCTGTTTCATTTTTATTCACATTACTTCAATCCCACTTTAGCTTTCTCTAATACATTGGATGGAAAATCTGGCAGAAAAAAAAAAAGAAAAAAAAAACCTCCCCAATTTTTAAATTATACATTGAATCCTCTTTCATCTCAATACCTATTTTAGAAAAACAAACTCTGATTGGTCTAGATTGCTGTGGTTCCTACTCCTGGGGCAATGACATGTAACTAGGGAGTGGGGAGGAATTAGAAAAGAAGACGAGGTGCTCCCAATTCGACAGAAAGTATATACAAATAAGTTCCTCTAACTGGATGATTGGAATAAAAGTAAAAGAGAGGCAGTTCCCAGGAAACAGTGGTGGTGAAATGGAGGTCAGTGTTGCGCTGAATACACATATCAGAAATCTTGCTTATTTTCGAATGCCCATCCTCAAATGTAATTGTATGTTTTCTTCTTATCTCTAGTCCAAGATTATGTAGAAAGCTAGAGCAGTAGGTGCCCCCAAAGTAGAGATATTAGACTTTTCCTCCAGGATGATATTTCCAGTGAGAAGTATAATGTGTTGAAATAATCAGCTTCCTGTTCACAGCCCCATGTTCATCTGCTCACAGGACATGCACATTTTTCCTGCCAATGTAGCATAACATTTCTTCTCCCCACTCTTTTCATTTTATTAATATGGAGGTGGAGAAGGGGTGTGCCAGATTCTTCTTACAACATATTTTCCCCTTAGTTTTCAACTTATCACCTCCCTTCTTGGAATTCTAGCTTTTCATAAGTTGAAGAGTTCTTGCTTGTGCAAATCTGCTGGATGCTAATAGCTGTATTTGCACTTCTGGGTTGTGGCAAAGCAGCCACACATAGCGCACTAAGGGTGAATCTCCTACATCCAGAACGGACAGGAGACCTGAAATCAGCAAAACCAGCTCAAGCATTTCCCTGCCCTTTTGATTTGATAATTGCGTCTGTTCAAGCAGCCTGCCCCATTGTTCAGCACATTGCATTTCAATTCAAATATTTTTTGAACAACTTCTATATGCTCAGGTGCTGTGTTATATATTTGTAGAGATGCAAAATAAATAATATATTTTTCTGCCCTCAAAGAGACTGCCACCATGATGGGGTGACAAGATATCCTACTAGCATTCACACTGTACAATGCGAATACAGTAAATAAACCTGGGGGAGGGGGTGCGGATAATTATAAAACACTTCTTGGAAATGAATTTAAAGGATGATTATGAATTTTGTAAAATGAGATGTGAGGTATATTAGATCCATTGATATTCTCCTCTTGAGAGTCTGTACAAAACAGAATAGTCTTAAATAGAATGTGAGTGCAGAGCTTAGCAGGAAAGTTCAGGAGGTGATTGAACTGAAGGAAATTTGACAGAGCTCCTCTCTACTCTTGTCAGACGAAATGAGGGAACATACGAGAGAGAAGAAAAGAGGGCTGAATAGCAGGAATGGAACCTAGTGTTGGACAGGAACCCCAAAGTAGAATTTTTTTTTTTACATGTAAATCCAAGTGATGTTTCCAGAGGGTCTACTATTTGCCACGAACTAGCACATACTACCTGTCCTGTCCATTTTATAGATGGGTAAATTGTCTCAAAGGGGTAGGAGATTTGCTTAAGATACAAAACTAGTAGGTAATCTAGCTGGGAATTGAACCTAGCATGCTGGACACAAAAGATGGAAACATTCATCAGGAGAATCAAAAGAGGAGGTTTGCAAGAGCTTATGAATTTGCTTTGTTATTAGCTGCCTTGATTTTTCTGCTCTCTTCTCTATAGTCCCCTCTAGAAAGCTCTAGTAACCAGGTTATAATTCAAGATCCAGCAGCAGCAGAAATTTGTTGATGTAGATTTTCCATTACATTTAAACTTAGTTACACTTTATTTCTGCTTCTTTCTATTCACCTTTTAGGTTCTTCTTCTATAACTAGACAGTGGCCTCCTGCTCATGTACAAACAGGCATTATCTCTCTATACTCCTCCATTTAGACTCTCTAAAAGAGACTACATGATTGGCTGAAGTCATTATCACCATCACTATGGAATGAAGCTTTGGCCTAGACTTCTTCTAGGCCATAAACCAGTCGTTATGTAGGATACCATCCTATGGTCAAGATGATTGGGTTATGTGGCTTGACCTTCCACATAGAAGGAACCTCTTAGAAGAGATTTAATATGGACAAACAAAGAGAGAAAGCTAGGATATATTACAGTTTCAGGCACTGAAATCAATGCAATATTGATTTTGATCTGCCTAAAGAAAAGATGAACTCTGAGAAGTGTTATCCTTTCCAAAATGAGAGAACGTTCCTTAAACTACATATTGTTACATATATTTCTTTTTGTCTTCCATCACAGTAATTGGTCTATGATAGTGTTTAGTTATAGTAAAGAGATTAAGAACACAGACTTTGGAATCAGACAATCATAGGCTCAATTCCTAGCTTGGATGCGTATTATCTATATGACTTTAGTAAGTTATTCAGATTTTCTATGCTTCTTTTTTTTCATCTGTAGATTTGCTGTTAATATTTAATGGAGTTTATATAAGGGTCAAATGAAATAGTATCTGTAAACTGCACATAGTAAGTACATAACAAATGATAGCCTGATATTAAAAATAAATTGATATTACATTAAGATTAATAGATGTTCATGTATAAAAGTTACTATGAGGAGATTAACAAAGAAACAGAAGAAATTATTTGCAAAATGACTGAAACCAAAGACTTTGGTATTGCTGCATTATTTTTTTTCCTTTAGAAAAGAAAAGTTATTTTATACAGCCCCAGAACTATGGTGCCAAGAGAAAGACATGGTTCATGTAGTGACCATTTAATTTGCAAAAAGAATACAATAAATATATATTAATTGAGTAAATATACCTTTCCCATAAACACTTCTAAAAGAGATGCTATAATTCTTAAAAACTTAATGTGCTAATGACCCCATGTAAAGATGAAACTGAATGTTAATGCCATAGTTGGCTGATCCAAGATTTTGTGCATAAATAAATGATAGTGGCACATTTTAAAAATGTATACGAACATAAAAGTGCAAAGTTCATAAAACAAATTAATCACAGTTTATTTATTTATTTATTTATTTAGGCATGTTTTAAAGATACCATTGATGACCTTTCAGAAGTGAACACAAGAAAAAGCAGTAACACTTGAGTTTTGGGAGAAAAAAAACATTAAAAATAATCCCTTTTGATACATAAGAACATTTGCATATCCAAAGCCAGCTTCTCAACAGTGCTGTGGGTTTTTGTGTGTGTGTGTGTGTGTGTGTGTGTGTGTGAATGATCAACTCTCTAATTAGCCAATTATCATTGCAAATAGAGAGAGGGACAAAAATCACAAACTGTTAGTAACTTAAAATAGAAATCTACATCACTACATATGAAAGGAGAGTTTAAGTAGAATAAGAGGCTGGGGATCAGAATGAAATTGTTTTTAAACCTTCGCTGAGATAAAAATAATGTTTTACAATATGGTGTCACTTTTCTCTGAGTAATGAAAGCAATTTTTGACATCTGCATGACTGTTAAAAAGCAGCGTGTGTTCCATTTGTAAAATAATAAAAAAGAAGCTTTGAAATGTTTCATAACCTTTATTAAAAATAATCCCAAAATATTCAGAAGCTATTTATGGTTATAATTCTGAATACTAACTGTTGGTATTAGCTATAGTCAATATCAGTATCTCCAAATAGTGAATGAGGCACACCAATAGCGTTTGGAAACCAGATGGAAATATCACCTTCTAAAACTGCAGTTAAGAAGAATCAACAAAAAAATTGTACAATTAGTCACCTGCAGAGTTCACCCAAATAGGAACTGTTTAATAAATAAATCTGGGTTGTCAACAAAAATCACCAGGCAGATGTTAATCAAAATAAAACTAAAATACAATAGATTGAAACTTCAGAAATTATTCCATGCTTATGGCAATCAAGACCACAGATTTTCAAAGGGAAGGATTCTTTTTCTATCTATTTAATGGATGTGTTATCCACAAAGAGATCCACTGCCTCTGCAAGTGCACAATTGGGTCAAAGGAAAGAAGAGTCCTAAAATGAGTCTTGGGCACTAGTTCTTCCTATCAGAAAGCTATGACCCATTTATACAACCAGTGACTTGGTCAGGTGAATCTCTCATGGTAAATTAAAACATTAGACTTCTGGTGTATACATTTGTTTGTAACCTGTTCCTTAGCGTGAGTCAAACCCCAGGACATATTAATCCCTGAGGGAATTGACAAAGGGAAGTCCTTTGTGTGCATAACTGAGGTCTGGACTCTAGAGTGAGGAAGCTCCAGTAAATTCCCTAACCTGGTGAAGAAAATAGATATACTTGTCCAGGAAGTGCAGAGAATCCCAAACAAGTTGAACCCAAAGAGCCCCACACCAAGACACATTATAATTAAAATGGGAAAGTTTAAAGACAACGAGAATCTTAAAAGAAGCAAGAGAAAAGGAACTAGTTAGTTACAAGGGAGCTCCCATAAGATTGTCAGCTGATTTCTCAAAAGAAATTTTGTAGGCCAGAAGGGATTCGCACGAAATATTCAAAGTGATGAAAAGCAAGGATCTATAACCAAGGCCACTGTATCATTTAAAAATTGAAGGAGAGATATGAAAAGTGAAATAAGTCAGACTGAGAAAGACAAATACCATATGATCTCACTTATATGTGGAATCTAAAGAAGAGTATAAACAAACACACAAAGCAGAAATAGACTCTCAGATACAGAAAACAAAATTGATGATTACCAAATGGGACGAGGGGTTGGGAGGATGGGTGCAAAAGATGAAGGGATTAGGAAATACAAATTGGTAGTTACAAAATAGTTATGGGGATGTGAAGTGCAATATAGGGAATATAATCAATAATATCATAAAAACTATGTATAGTGTCAGATGGGTACTAGACTTATCCAGGGGATCACTTCATAAAATATATAAATGCCTAACCACTGCACTGTACATCTGAAACTAATATAAAATAATATTGAATGTCAACTATAATTTAAAAATATATAGTCACAGGATGTAAAACAGCATAGGGAATATAGTTAATTGTATTGTAATAGCTATGTACAGTGTATACACACACACACACACACACACACATACACACACAGTGTCAGAAGGGTAGTAGACGTGTTAGGATTACAACTTTCTGAGGTATGTAAATGTTTAATCACTATGTTGTTTTGTACACTTGAAACTAATAATAATAATAAATGTTTTTAATAAATATATAAAATTGAAGGAGCAATAAAAAGCTTCCCAGAAAAAATAAATAAATAAATAATAAATAAATAAATAAATAAGCTAAAGAGGTTCATCATCACTAAACCAGTATTATAAGAAATGTTAAAGAGACTTCATTAAGAAGAAGGGGAGGAAAAAAAGAACATAAATATGAATAATATAATGGCAGTAACTATGTATCCATCAATCATCAGTTTAAAAATAAATGGATTAAATGCTCAAATCAAAAGGCATAGGGTAGCTAAATAGATAAAAAAAAACAAAACCCATACGTATGCTATCTACAAGAGACCCACTTCAGATAAAAACAAAAACAAAAACACATAGGCTGAAAGTAAAGGGATAGAAAAAGATATTTCCTGTAAATGAAAATAGAAATTAAGCTGGGGTAGAAATACTTATATGAGAGAAAATAGACTTAAAAACAAAAGCTATAACAAGAGACAAAAAGGTATATGACATAGTAATAAAGACATCGATCCAACAAGCGGATGCAACCCTTGTAACATTTATATACCCAACATAGGCACATCTAAATATGTAAAGCAAATATTGACCAATACAAAAAGAGAGATTGACAGTAATACAATCATAGTAGGGTTGTTTAACACCCCATTGACACCAATGAACAGATCTTCTAGACAGAAAGTCAACAAGGAAAGAATGACAGAAAATGTCACACTAGACCAGATGGATTTAATTCATATTTTTTTAGAGCATTTCACCCCAAAGCAGCAGAATATACATTTTTTTCAAGTGCACATGGAACATTTTCCAAGATAGACCACATATTAGGCCATAAAAAAAGTCTGAATAAATTTAAGGAGATTGAAATTATATCAAACATCTTCTCCAATCCCAATGTATGAAACTAGAAATCAATTACAAGGAAAAAACCTGAAAAACACACAAACATATGCAGTCTAAACAACATGCTACTAAATAATAAATGGGTTAACGAGATCAAGAAAGAAATGAAAAGATACTTTGAGACAAAGGAAATCGAAAACATAATGATTCAAAATCCATGGGACACAGCAAAAAGAATCCTAAGAGGGGAACTCATAGCAATGCAGGCCTACCTCAAAAAACAAGAAAAATTTCAAATAAACAATCTAACTTTACATTTAAAGGAGCTAGAAAAAGAATGGCAAACAAAGCCTGAGTAGAAGGGAGTAAATAATAAAGATCAGAGCAAAAGTAAATTTAAAAGAGTCTAAAAAAAAAAGCAATACAAAACATCAGTAAAACCAAAAGCTAATTCTTAGAAAAGATAAATAAAATTGGTAAACCTTTCACTAGATTCATCAAGAAAAAAGAGACAGGACCCAAATAAATAAAATTAGAAATGAAAGAGGAGAAGTGACAACTGACACCACAGAAATACATAGGATTATGAGAAAATATTATGAACAATTTTATCCCAACAAATTGGACAACTTGGAAGAAACGGATAAATTCCTGGAAACATACAATCTTCCATGACTGAATTAAGAAGAAACAGAAAATCTGAAGAGACAGATTCCTACAAATGAAATCAAATCAGTAATCAAAAAATCCCATAAAAACATTCTGTACCAGATGGCTTCACACATGAATTTTACCAAACATTCAAAGAAAAATTAACCCCTCTGCTTCTTAAACCATTCCAAAAAGTTCAAGAGGAGAAAAAGCTAATTTTAAGAGGCCACCATTATACTGATTACAAAACCAGACAAAAACATTGCCAAAAAAAAGTAATTATAGGCTGAGATTCCTGACAAACACAGATGCAAAAATCCTCAACAAAATACTAGCAAATCAAATTCAGGAATACATTAGAAAGATCATATACCATGATTAAGTGGGATTTATTCCTGGGTTGCAAGGTTGGTTCAATATCCACATATCAATTAACCTGATTCACCACATAAACAAAATGAAAGATAAAAATCATATGATCATATCAGTAGATGCAAAAAAGCATGTGACAAAATCCAGTATCCATTTATGATAAAAAAAACTCCCAGCAAAGTGGGGCTGTGGGAACATACTTTAACATAATAAAAAGGCCATCTACAACAAACACACAGCTAACCTCATACTCAACAGGAAAAAGCTAAAAACAATCTCCTTATGATCAGGAACAAGACAAGGATGCTCACTTTCACCGCTTTTATTCAACATAGTATTGGGAGTCCTAACCACAAAAATCAGATGAGAAAAAGAAATAAAAAGTACCCAAATTGGAAATGAGAAAGTAAAACTGTCATTCTTTAAGATGACATGATACTATACAAAGAGAACTCAAAAGATCCCACCAAAAAACTATTAGGACTTATAAATGAAATCCGTAAAGTAGCAGGATACAAAATTAATATTCAAAAATTGGTTACATTTTTATGCACCAATAATGAACTATCAGAAAGAGAAATTAAGAAAACAATCACATTCATGATTGCATTAAAAAATACCTAGAAATAAATTTAATCAAGGAGATAAAAGACCTCTACTTTGAAAACTATAAAACACTGAAGAAAGAAATTGAACAAAATGCATAGGTATAAACAGAAGCATATACTGTGCTCATGAAAACGAAGAATTAACATCATTAAAATGTCCATGCTACCCAAAGCAATCTATAGGTTCAGTGCAATCCCTATCAAAATACAATGGCATTTTTCACAGAACTACAACAAATAATCTTAAAATTTATATAGAACCACAAAAGACCCTGAACAGTCACAGCAATCTTGAGAAAGAACAAAATTGGAGGCATCACACTACTTGATATCAAACTATACTACAAGACTACAGTAATTAAAACAGTATGGTACCAGTATAAAAACAGACATGTACATCAAGGGAACAGAAAAGAGCCGAGAAATGAACCCACGTTTATATGGTCATTTAATCTATGACCAATGAGGCAAGAATATGCAATGGGGAAAACACAGTCTATTCAATAACTGATGTTGGGAAAACTGGACAGATACTTGCAAAAAATGAAACTGGACCACCTTCTTATACCATGTATAAGAATAAACTCAAAATGGATTAATGACTTAAATGTAAGACTCGTAACTATAAAACTCCTAGAAGAAAACACAGGCAGTAAACTCTGACATTGCTCTTAGTAATTAGTGTTTTTTTCTGATTTACCTCCTCAGGCAAAGAAAATAAAAAATAATAATAAACAAATGGGACTACATTGAACTCAAATATTTTTGCACAGCAAAGGAAACTACTAACAAAATGAAAAGACAGCTTACTGAATGGGAGAAGATAGTCACCAATGATACAATTGATAAGGGGTTAATATGCAAAATGTATAAAGAACTCATACAACTCGACATCAAAAAAGCAAACAATCCAATTTAAAAATGGGCAGAAGAACTGAATAGACATTTCTCCAAAGAGGACATGCACATGGCCAATAGACACATAAAAAGATGCTCAACATCATTAGTCGTCAGAGAAATGCAAATTAAAACCCCTGTGAGATATCACCTTACACCTGTCAGAATGGCTATCATCAATAAGTCAATAAACAACAAGTGTTGGAGAGGATGCAATGAAAAGAGAACCCTCGTGCACTGTTGGTGAGATTGCAAATTGGTGTAGCCATAATGGAAAATGATTTGGAAGTTCCTCAAAAAATTAAAAATAGAACTACCTTATGACCCAGCAATTCCACTCCTGGGTATTTATCCAAAGAAATCCAAAACACTAATTAGAAATGATATATGCACCTTTATTTTGACTGCATCACTATGTTCAATAGCCAAGATATGGAAGCAATCTAAGTGTCCATCAATAGGCGATTGGATAAAGAAGATGTGGTACATAAATACAATGGAAAATTACTTGACCATAAAAAAAAAAAGAAATATTACCATTTGTGACAACATTGAGGACCTAGAGGGTATTATGCTAAGTGAAATAAGTCAGACTGAGAAAGACAAATACTATTATGATCTCACTTATTTTTGGAATCTAAAGAACAGTGTAAACAAATGGAACAGAAACAGATTCATAGATGCAGAGAATTAACTCATACTTGCTAGAGGGGCGGAGGATTGGAGAACTGGGTGAAAAAGGTAAAGGAATTAAGAAGTACATATTAGTAGTTACAAATAGTCATGGGGATGTAAAGTACAGCATAGAGAATAATGTCAGCAATATTGCAATAATATGTATAGTGCCAGGTGGGTACTAAACTAATCGGGGTGATCACTGCATAAATTTTATAGATGTCTAACCACTATGCTGTACATCTGAAACTAATGTAAAATAATATTGTTGTCAACTGTAACTAAAAAAATAATAATTTAAAAAATAGTAACTAAGAAGTGTGAATGTATAGAAATAAGCAATTCTAAAAAATCTGAAAATGACTAAATTTCTTGAAATAATTTAAGAATGATTTCCTTTCAAGGCTAGAAATACAGTATCTGATAATAGTGTGCAATTCAAGTTTCTACGAATCTCAATTGTTGGACATCTGGGGGGATGAAAAAATCAATGTGAAAGTTTTGTGGTTTAAAGGTAATAGTCATTATTTCCAAGGAATCAAGGCAGGAGGAATTTCTTTGAAGAGTTAGACATTTAATTTTTAATAGTATTTATTTGACAAATTTTAAGCGCTTCATGCCAGGAAGAGAAAGTAAGATCCATTCTTTTTACTCTATTTACTCTAGTAAACAGAGTAATATATCTGTTGATGATAAGGCTGCACTATTCCCTGGATTTTCAAGACTCATCAGAATTTAAACAGTCTTATACAAGGCAATTCAACCCAAGGGCAGTTCAAGTTTCCAGGTAATTTGCAATGGGTTTATTCAACTAGTATTCTTTAATTTTCATGATATTTATTCTGTTTAATTTGCATTATTTGTTATAAACTTTCTCAAGGTAAATGAAAAGGAATTTTTTTTTTTCCTTTAATAAAGGAATGGATAAGAGTGCCTTGATAACCTGGAATATTTCTGAAAGAATAAAAGTCCTGAAGACTGTACTGTTTGCATAGAAATGAGAAGAAGGACGCATAACACATCTTTATTCCTTCCATTTGTACTCAGAATGATTTCCAAAAAGGAAAACAACTGAACAGATTCATAGAAACTTTGAGCCATTGGACATCTCTGCCTATGACTGCCTATGTAATCCAGGGAGAAAGTCAACGTTCATGAGTCACAGCCCCTAGCTTTGCTGAGTTCACTTAACAATGACTTCTTTCTTTACCCGAAGACAAAGGAAATATTGCAAGGAAGACATTTGGATGACATTCGGGACATCAAGGGTAATACGATGACAGCTCTGACGGCCATTCCAGGAAAGGAGGTCCGCGATCGCTTTGAAGGGTGGACTAGGCGCTTGTGTGGGCGCGTAGCTTCCCAAGGGGAGTACTTCGAAGGTGACCATCGTGATGCTCAGCAGTGAGATGTAGGAAACAATGTGCTAGAGATTTATACCCCTCAAAACGTGAAGGGCTTTCTTATTGGTAAGAACTACATAGTCTGTATTTCTGAAGTTTACAGTTCTGAAGTTTATAGTTCTTTGAAGTTCTTTACAGCACAAAGGGAGAGGAGAAAAATATTTGAAAAATGAGTGAAGGATGTTTGCTGTGTAACATTAATAATTTAGTACAGAACACCAGAGACAATTTGAGAGAAATTACTATTGGGGCTTATATTTCTGCCATTCCCGTGATTTTATCTATCCTTCTCAGTGCCGGGAATGGTGCCAACCTCATAGTACATCTGCAATAAATATTTAATGAAAGCAAAAAAAAAAAAAAAAAAAATGACAATGGGACATTGTAGAAAATGTATTTGCATTAAATAATCTGGAAAATATTTGAAATAAATCAGCACTTGGTCAATTCTATTCTCCCTCCGAGTGGGTGTGAAAGAAACAGAATTGTCTCAAGAAATCTGTTTTTCTTACATACGAATGAGCTCACTAACAGGGAGGTGCAAAGCGTTCCGTAGGTTCTAAAAAGGGACCTGACAGGACCAATGGTGGGATGAGGTAGACTCGATATAACAGTGGTGTCTAATGACATAGTGTGCTTCCACATGAAGGAAACACGTACATCTTTTCTTAACGTTGTGTTTGTATTTATTTAACCTTTGATTCCGAAGAAAGGTAAAATTGGTTTTAGAATCTACATATTAATTTATTAATAAGTGAGAAGAGCAAGAAGTTTAAGTATTCTGGAAACCTATGTTGGCAAGGCAAGAGGAGAATGATAAATATATAGAATTTTACTCGAGGATGGAATGTAGCAGAGTAGAAAGATGATGAGGGACGGGAATCACACAATTTTAACTGCAAATCTGGAATCATTAGCTTTTATGCCATTTTACTTTATCCTGTATTTGTCTCCTGGTTTCTAAGTTCCACAGTAGAACGTAATCTTATTCATTGTAACATCTTTCAGTACATAGCATATTGCCTGGCACATATTGGACAGGCAGTGAATTATAACAGAGCATAGATTTTAGAACACCAAAATATGTTTCTGAATCCAACCTTTGTTACTAGCTGAGGGATTTTACACAATACTTTTTTAATCTTAGTATCAGTGTACACATCTTTAAAATGGCAATAAGCTTGACTCATGGAAATAAAGTGGAGATTAAATAAGAAATCAAGTACTTAGCAGTAATACCTGGTAAGTACATAGTATTCTTTTGGTGAACTGTAGGCCTTTATTTATTTTTTTTTTTACTTGAGTTGCACTGCACTGCATTCGACTGAAATTTAAGTTGTTTATACCTTTCTTTTAATCTGTTTTTATTTTTAACCGGTTCTTTCACTTTTCATGGTGATGTGAACATGTTTTTAAGACTTTTATTAGGGAAACACATCATGTTGAGTTAATTAAATTAAAATAATTTTTCAAAGTAAATTAAACATGCTACGTTGTCTTGAAATTCATTATATTTTAAATGGCATTTTTATATACACATACACTGTCAATTATTCCTCAATCTCTTTGACATGCCTATGTTCTTAAACTAAGGCCAGGAAAGTAGAGTTCAATTCTGACTACATAAGAATTCAATATCTCACATTGAAAGTACCACTCATCATTTGGCTTGTTTATGATGCTACATAGTGCTCTGGTACACTACGTAGAGTACCAGAACCACCCCATATGCAAATACATTTGAGAAAAAGATGATTTTCCTCTTTTTTGTCACTGTGCATTATGTTAAGCAGATATAACACAGGCCAGAGATGAGCAGAGATGACCTCATGGTGGTAAAAAAAGACTTGGAGCAAATTCCAGCTAAAATCAATTTAGTCTCTGGTTATAAGAGACTAAAAGAAACATAACAGTAAACAATAATATTACTTGACATCCATAAAATATGCCCTATTTAATTTATACAATCATATATTGACAGTGTTGCAAATATGACTCTGAGTTATATTATACTATGTAAAATAGACTAAATGTTTGTGTCCCCCTCAACATTGTGTTAAATTTTAACATCCACTGTGATGATTTGGAAGTGGAGTGGTTGAGAGGTAATTAGGTCACAAGAGTGGAGCTCTCATGAACGAATGGGATCAGCCTTTATGGAGCAGACCCAGAAGGCGCCCTTGCCCTTCTGCCACATGAGAACATGGTAGAAAGATGGCTACCTGTGAACTAGGAAATGGGGCCTCACCAGACAGAGAATTGGCCAGTCCCTTGATCTTGGACTTCCAGGAACTGTGAGCAATAAATTTCTGTTGCGTATAAGCTACCTGGTCTTATAAACAGTCCTACAATGGTTATAGCACTCTGTTATAGCACCCTGAACAAATCCGACAGAAAAACAAGGTGAGTAGAAACAAGCAGTTTCAGGAAACAAAGAATTACTGATTCCTTAACTTTTGGTCTAATGAATCATCAGAAGAGACAGTTGAAAACAGAAAGATAAAGGGCATTTTCTAAAAGTTATGCTTTTTTTCATCAGAGAACTCCCTGTATATACAGTTGATCTCTGTGTTGATGCAACTCCAGTCTGTTTGCACTTTGACCTCCATTATCACAGCAAGAACCCATGTTAGTCCAGCACCACACATCCAAAGATTTATTCTGGTAATAGAACAAAATAATAAGATAAAATATTTGGGGTGGATAAAAATGCATTTAGATCCTGCCCATATTATCTTAAAAGTATTTCATATATTTAAATGGAGACAGTTAAAGCAGGTCTTGAGACACCACTATTTTAGAAATATAATAACCACAAAACTAAAAACTGTTGTGATGTGTGTGGTATTACAGTTAAACAGGAAAAAAAAAAAAGTTCTTGTTCAGTATGTTGTTCACTATAGGAAATACCCCTATCAGGTTATTCTTACTAATTGGCATTGTGTTAGTTTAATATTTCTGGCATAGCACATTACCACAAATTTAGGGGCACAAAAATAGCATACATTTATGATTTTATATTTCTCTAGGTCATATGTCCAATACGGGTGTCACTGGGCTAAAATCAAAGTGTTGGCAGGGCTGCATTCCTTTCGGGAAGTGCTAGAGGAGAATCTGTTTTCTTGGCTTTTCCAGCCCACATTTCTTGGCTTGGGATATTCTTCCTGCATCTTCAAAACCAGCAGTGTCACACATCTCTCTGACATCTGTCATCACATCTATCTCTGACTCAGCTGGGATTCTCTACTTTCAAGAAATTGTGTTATTAGATTGGACCTACCTATATAATCCAGAATGATCTTCCCTTCTCAAGGTCCTTACCTTAAGCACACATTCAAAGTAGCATTTGCCAGGTAAAATAGTATATTCACAGCTCCTGGGGATTAGGGAGTGGACATCTTTGATGAGGCCTTTATTATGTGTAGTTGAGTTAGGGAACTAGCTTTATTTGTGACAAAATATGTCTGAAAATATAAATTTATGATATCCTCTTGGTAAATTAATCACTATTACTATTAAATACCCCTCCTTTATCCTTTGCTCTGAAATCTACCGTATTTGATATTAATATGTCCACTGCAATTTTCTTTTGATACATGTTATTGTGTTGCAACTTTTTCATCATTTTACTTGTAATTCATTTGTGTCATTACTTTTGAAGCAGATTTCTTCAAGGCATATATAATGAGGTCTTGGTTTTTCATCCAATATAATAATATCTGCCTTTTAATTGGTGTCTATTGATATGATCACATTAAATCTGCCATCTTACCATTTAATTTCCTTTTGTTCCTTTGTCTGTTAGTCTGACTCACAGAAAATTAAATAAGAAATTAACCACCCAGCATAATATCTGGTAAGCATATATACTATTCTCTCTCTCTCTCTCTCTCTCTCTCTCTCTCTCTCTCTCTCTCTCTCTTGCCTTGTGTTAGATTGAGTATATTTTAATGATCCCATATTATCTCCTTGTTTTATTATCTATAGTTCTGTTTTGTTATTTTAGTGATTGTGGGCGGGTTACAGTACACATATTTATTAAAATTTACCTTCAAGTGATATTATATAATTCCACTTATAGTCATAAGAAACTTACCACAGGATCTGTTTTATCATTTCTGTATTCCTAGCATTTGTGGTAATGTTATCATACATTTTAGTTCTCCATATTTTAGAAACTCCAGCGTAAATGACTTTTGATTTTGTTTAAACAGTCAGATATTTTTTAACATGTTAAATAATGAGAAATATGTTTATCCACAGTTATTGTTTTCTGTGTTCTTCATTTTTTTGTTTGTTTGTTTGTTTTTTGTAGATCTATAGCTTCATCTAGTATAATTTTCTTCCTATCTAAACATCCTTCAACATTCCTCAACATATCTTGTAGTAGAGGTCCACAATATTTTCAAATCCGAATGTCTACAAGTCTTTATATATTTTTTTTGAAGGATATTTATGTTGTGTTTAGAAGTCTAGATTGAAAGTTTTTGTTCTTTCTGTACTCTAAAGATGTTGCTCCACAATCTTTATGCTTGTATTGTTTCCAATAATAAATCTGCTGAAGTTCTTCCCTTTTTGTCTTCTTTTTTTACTTCATTTATGATTGTTTCTGTATCACCAATTTTAAGTTATTTCATTATTATATGTGATACAATATTATTCTATGTGTTTAGTTAACATATTCAAGCTTTCCTCTAGCTTCTTAAATATATGGAATATAATTATAAAAGTTTCAATGTTTTATTATCTGTCGGAGCCTGCCGACGAGACGAACGGTTCCTGAAGTGGGGAGTGAGGATTGAGAAAAAAATAGACAAGAGACAAAGATGGGATCGGGAGGGCGAGCAGTTCTAATTAGACTGCTGCACCTACTTTATTTTTCAGCTTTCTTTTATACACACAGAAACAAGAAGGTTACATAAAGCGGCTGAGGCAGCAAGTACAGATTAGTTATGTTTTCTCAAAGTTTGGCCCTGACTGTTCTTAGAACCTTTAGATATTTTCCCATTCCCAGGGTAGCAGGTGTCTGTTTGTTCTTCATGCTTATCGGAGTTCCCCTTAGTGATCCTCCCAAACTCTGCTTGAAGTTACATTTTCTTAACCCTTAATGCTCCGGCTCCCTACATATCCCCCTTTTTTATTTTATTTTTTTTTTTTTGAGATCGTGTCTGGCTTAGGTAGTCAGTACAGACATTCTTACTTACCCGTCATTGGATATCGATCATCAAAGCGATCGACTCCTGTCTTAGGTTGTAAAAACGCTTACTGATCATTACCCGTCATTGGCTACCGATCTCCTTTGGGGTTAGACAGGGGCAGTGGCTTTTGGTTTATTAGCCATGTGGAGCCTTATTTTGTGAATTTCTCCATAAATATCTGTGACTATCCCCATCACAGCTTTTGTGATGCAGGGGAGGAAACATAGTATCAGGAGGATCACAACAAGTGGAATTACAAGGGGGGCCATAAATTGAAGCATTGAAGAGTATGATGGAAATACATTGTGAAAACTAGAGACAAGTTTGTTGAGATTATCAGCTATATCGGTGTTTAAGGGAGAGGTCTCTTGCAGTGTCAAGACCTCTTTATGAAACTGGATAAGATCAAGAGTAACATTTTTTCTTACACGGTCTGTGAGACTCATACCTCATAGCAGAAAAATGTTTATTCCAATCACCCTTTGTCTGTTAACAGCCGAAGCATAAAGTCCCATGATGTCTTACCTTCTCAGTCAAGTCGCTCATATTGTAACAGTTCTGTTGAGATAAGTGGAGAGAACTGATCTTCATTGCCCTCATGACTTCTCTCACAATCAGGTGAGAGAGGAAAGCCAGAGACAGCAATGGCTTTTCCCAGGCAGGGGGAAGGGGAGGAAAGGCTCCTTTTTGGATCTTCTAAGGCAGCTCATTGGGGGTCCCCACTCGGTTCCGCCTGGCTTAGGTTGTATCTCCCGTGAGATATCTTACCCGTCTTTGGCTGCAAACCATCTTTTGGGGACCAGACAGAGAGACATAAGGTGTAAACACAAGGATGGAACAGAGTCCCAGAAAGGCACAGTCTTACAGACTCTTCTTTCCTTAAGGAAAGACATGGGGGGACAGTCGGCTAGGCTGTTGTGTGACTACATCTCCCCCTTTTTTGTTTTTGAAGTATGAGAAACACAGAACGTGCAGTTGTTTTATTTACAGCCCGTTGGAGGGCTATTTGTCCACATCTGAGGACTATGTAAAACAAACAGAACAATAAACAGAATAGCAATATCCCCAGCAAACCCTCTACCCAAAGTCTTTATCCATTTAACAGGGTCTGAAGTGGAAAGTCCTTCTGCAGCTGCGGAAAGTGAGCTTTCCCACACCCTAGGGGCGTGGATGGGTATCTATAGATGTCTCTTCTTCTGTGGGCTGTCGCTCATGGTATGGTTTAACGCCGACCAGGAATTCACAAAGGTTTTTCTTCCGGACCTGGAGAAATATAAGCAAAACCTCTTCCCCGTGTTATCTCGCGGGGAGAAGTAGGATCAGCTTTTCCACGTAATATTTTAAACAAAGGTTGTAATTCACCGGTTGTCAACCGCAACTGAGGTCTAATCCAATTAATGTCTCCCAGTAGCTTTTGGAAATCATTTAATGTTTTTAAACAATGTCGCCGGATTTGTATTTTTTGAGGCACAATGGCCTGAGGCATTAAACAATATCCCAGATAAGAGTAAGGAGGCACTTGTTGAACTTTTTCTGGGGCTATAACTAGCCCATAATTGTGGAGCTTCTTTTGTAAATGAGCAAAAGCAGCAAGCAACTTTGGTTCACAAGAGTGGGCAAGAAGTATGTCATCCATGTAGTGGATGATGTAAATATCTGGGAATGCCCTTCGGGTAGGTTCTATAGCAGCTGATACAAATTTTTGACATAATGTAGGGCTATTAGCCATACCCTGTGGTAGCACTAGCCAATGATATCTCTTAAAAGGTTCTTGTAAATTAACGGAAGGAACACTGAAAGCAAATCTAGGGCAGTCCTTAGGATTTAAAGGTATAGTATAAAAACAATCTTTCAAATCCAAAACTATTTTATATGTGTTTTTTGGTATGGCTGCAGGACAGGGCAAGCCTGGCTGTAAAGCTCCCATTAATTCCATGGTTTCATTGATTTTTCGTAAATCCTGTAACAATCTCCACTGACCAGATTTTTTCTTAATAACAAATATGGGAGAATTCCAAGGAGAATTAGAGGGAACAATGTGTCCTTTTTCAAGTTGCTCCTGTACTAGCAGCTTGGCAGCTTGAATCTTTTCTGCTGATAGGGGCCACTGATCCACCCATACTGGGGCATCACTTTTCCAAGTGATAGCATCAGCATAGGGTACAGGACAGTCAGCGACCCCAGCTAAAAATATCCTAGTCCCGATCTAAGGGGTAAAGGAGATGGGACAATTGGTGACCTTCTTCCTTGATTGTTTGTTCCCAGTCCATTTTCAGGGAGGAAGCCTTGGTCAAACATCATATTAGTGACCTGTTGATTTGGACTATACAAATACACTCCCATCTTACTCATGATGTCTCTCCCCCATAAATTAACAGGTAATCCTGCTACAATATATGGTTGAAAAGTCCCTCGATGTCCCTCCTGATCTTTCCAATTTAAATTATCACTACTTTGTTCTGGAGATTGTGACATTCCTATTCCTTGTAATTGAGTTATGGTTTGATGTTTTGGCCAATGTGCCGGCCATTGTTGAGCAGTTATAACAGATACATCAGCTCCCGTATCTAAAAGTCCTATAAAGGAGCGGCCATTAACAGTGAGAGTCATTTCTGGTCTTTGATGATTTATTGCTTGAACCCAATAAGCATCTGATGAGCCGAAACCATGTTCTCCCCTAGGTTTATTTTGTTTAACCTGACCTATTAGGGCAATTTTTTGCCATATGTCCAGATCGCCCACACCTGAAACAACTTTCAGATCCTCTTTGTCTTTTTTGTTGCTGTTGGTGTTGTAACATTTCTTTTACTGTCTTTCCTTGTAAGGCTGCAGCTATAGCTAATCCCTGGGTATAAGACGGCCCAATGTCCGAGCATAAACGAACATAGTCAGATAAACTTCCCTTATTTCTGTACGGGTGGATAGCAGCCTGGCATGCTGAATTTGCATTTTCAAAAGCCAACTGTTTTACCAAGAATAATCCTACATCGGAATCTCCTAATATCCTACCAGCTGCCTGTAACAGTCGAGAAAGGAAATCTTGAAATGGCTCATCAGGGCCTTGTACTACTTTAGTTAATTCCTCAGCCCTTTTTCCCGGCATGGGGATTTTTCTCCATGCTTTTCGCGCTGCAGCATTAGTCTGAGCATAGGCAGCAGGGTTAAAATTTAATTGAGTTTGAAGGTCACGGTACTGCCCTTCCCCGGCCAACATTTCAAAAGTGATGGGAATGCCTT
Source organism: Rhinolophus sinicus (assembly GCF_057876585.1). NCBI lineage: Eukaryota > Metazoa > Chordata > Mammalia > Chiroptera > Rhinolophidae > Rhinolophus > Rhinolophus sinicus. The sequence goes on along the minus strand of NC_142517.1, from coordinate 148,780,616 downwards.
GCTGATGATTGAGATCAGCGGTATTTTGGCAAAAACTTGCGAAATCAGAATTCCATAATAGGTACTCTCCTCCTGACAGACAGGCTCTAGCAAGCTGCTTCCAATCATTGGGTGGCAAAGCATCCGTTGCTAAGGAATCAAGCAATGCCTGCATGAATGGAGCATTAGGTCCGTACTGCGCACAAGCAGTTTTTAACTCTTTCAAACTTTTAAAGGCAAAAGGCACATGAACCCGCACTGGGTTTCCTTGGGCATCTTGTTGTTCTATCACGGGACAAGTCAGACCATATTCTGCAACATCTTCCCCTGCTCTATTGGCTGTTTGTAAAACTCTTTGCAGGGGGGACTTTTGATCAATTACACCCGGTAATTGTCTGATTGTCACAGGGGCTACAACAGGGGCCCCAGGCTGTGGATCTAGCCCTGCAACGACACTTGGAGGAGAACTTAATTGCGATCTAGGTTTCCATTTTGATTGGGATTTTAATAAAGGCCCAGTCTGTTGAGCCTGGACTAATTGCATTTGAACACAGAGGGAAGTGAGTGCGGCTTGTAATCTTTGCACTTCTGCTTCCAAGGGGGATCCAGTTTGGGTTGGTCATTTTTAGAGTATCTGATTCCTTTATGTCTAGGATCGATCACATCCCTAACCAAATTCCATAAGGAAAAAGTGTCTACTGGTACTTCAGAGGGTCCATGAGCATCATAATACCCATGCAAATGCTCTCTCACCTTTTCCCAAGTTTCTAAGTTTAAAGTCCCTTCTTCTGGGAACCAGGGACATATTTGTACTACAAACTCTAAGAATCGAAGCAACTGTGCTTCACTGGTTTTAATTCCTCTAGTTTTTAGCATGCTCCTTAATATGTGGGTAAACAGCCTTTTACTGTTCCCCTGTCCCATTTTATTTTACTCCCGACAATGGTATCTCACCGCTTTCACCAACCTTATTCGACGCGTCTCATTTGCAAGCGGTGTCCTTCACTGATTCCCCAGTATTCAGGTCCCTGTTCGGGCGCCACTTGTCGGAGCCTGCCGACGAGACGAACGGTTCCTGAAGTGGGGAGTGAGGATTGAGAAAAAAATAGACAAGAGACAAAGATGGGATCGGGAGGGCGAGCGGTTCTAATTAGACTGCTGCACCTACTTTATTTTTCAGCTTTCTTTTATACACACAGAAACAAGAAGGTTACATAAAGCGGCTGAGGCAGCAAGTACAGATTAGTTATGTTTTCTCAAAGTTTGGCCCTGACTGTTCTTAGAACCTTTAGATATTTTCCCATTCCCAGGGTAGCAGGTGTCTGTTTGTTCTTCATGCTTATCGGAGTTCCCCTTAGTGATCCTCCCAAACTCTGCTTGAAGTTACATTTTCTTAACCCTTAATGCTCCGGCTCCCTACAATTATCTATGTAATTTCTGAGTTTGTTTCAATTTTTTTTTTCTTTCTCCATATTGTTTATTCTATTGTCCAGCTTCCTTGCATGCCTCATATTTTATTGAATGCCAGATGTTGTGAATTTAACCTTATTGCGTGGTAAATACATTTTTATTCCTTAAAATATTCTTAAACTTTGTTCTGAGAGGCAATTAAATTATTGGACATAGTTTGATTCTTTTAATAGTTGAGATCGTGCCTTGTTAGGTGAGTATAGAGGTGTATTTAGTTTGTGACTAACTTTATCCTATAATGAAGAAAGACCCTTTTGATGACTCTTCCTGATGCCTTGTGATTTACAATTTTTCCCCTCTGGTTGATGGGAACACAAAGTATTTCAGGTCCTACGTGTGACCTCTAGGTATTGTCACCTCTCCTTGTTTGGGGTGATTGTTTTTTCCTTAGATGGGTACTTTCTTCACATGCATGTGCTGTTTAATATGTAATGAAAGACTAAAATGGGCATGTCTGCAGATCTACGCAATTCTTTCTCTGTTCAAACTCTCTTATTTCTGGTCCTCTGCCCTGCAACTTCCAGTTGACTTGACTACTCCAGAATACCAGCTCTGTCTATTCAGATCATGGATGTCACTGGTCTCTGTCTGTGTCCCACCACTGTGCTATGGTCTGGAGATGTAGTAAGCTGGGGCAATGATATCTATCAATTCATTTTTTTCCTCTCTCCCAATATTACCGCCTTTGGCAGGGTAATGACTGTAAACCATTGTTTCACATATTGTGTGTCAGATATTTTAGTAGTCTAGATGGGAAGGTAAATCTAATCTCTGTTATTCCATCTTGGCCAGAAGTCTGCATCGTACTTTGAACTAATTCTTTTTCTGGGGATACTAAGAAGCTATAGAAATGGCTAGGATTGGATGTCCTAAATCACTGAGGTATGTACAGGCCAATTGTTAAAACACCCTGTTCTGGAAATTATACCATTATAAATTGATGTCACACAGCTGTCAGCATTGTAGCAGAAATTTAAAACGGAAATAGACACTTTTAAAGTTATTTTGAAATGAAGCTTTCTGTTATTAAAAAGTTTTTTCCTAAATATAGCCAGCAAAATACAAGTGTGTTTATGTTTTTAAAGAAAATAGTATTTAAATATTTCCTTTTGTAAAAGCAAACAATCTCACTGATGATACTCATTGTATCATTTCCAGTGTTAAAGCTCTGAACTGATGTCCTACAAATAATTAGTACCCAAATATTTTCTGAATTAAACAATTGCTAAAAATTATAAAGAAATGTGTGAGGAAATCCACCAAGTTAAAAAAGAAAAGAGAACGTTTAGTTTATATCTTTCTAGGTATTTTTCTAAGCATACATATCTATTAATCCACACACTATTTGCAACTCAACATTAGTTATGTAATGTTCTGCCTCATATTGCCTCAAAACTGAATGGCTTAAAATTACAATAATAGATAATTGCTCATAATTTCTGTAAGTCAGGAATTTGGGGGTGGCTTAATTGAGCATTGCTGTCTTTAGGTACTCACATGAGATTGTAATTAAATATCAGCTGGGGCTGCAGTTATCTGAAGTCTTGGCTATTATAAGGATCTACTTACAAGGTGTGACTGTTAAGTTGGTGCTGGCTATTGGCACAAGGCCTCAGTTTTCCACATGGGCCTCTCACAGAACTGCTTCAATGACATCCAGCTTTCCCCATGGAGTATGAACCAAGATATTACAACAGAAGGTGCAATGTCTTTCATTACCTTGCCTCAGAAGTCAAACACTGTTATTTCGGGACTATTCCATTGATTACATACATTAGCCACGATTCATTGTGGAAGGAAACTATACAGGGTTTGGAATACTGGAAGAAGAGGATCCTGGGGCATCTTCGAAGTTGACTACCTCAGTGAAGTTGATATCCAATTTTTTAAAAGTTTCACGACCCAATATTTTTCGCCTTAATTTATTCTAAAAACTTGCTTTGTGCCAGTAATAAGTGGCTACATAATCTATACTTGAATGATTGACATTTAAGTCATTTCTAATTTTTCACAAATCCAAACAAAACAAATATTAACATCTTTGTAATTCCCCATGATTTTTTTCTTTAGGATATATTTCCAAAAGGAAAATATCATTAGATAATACGTATTGTAAGGCATTTGACCCACATTACAGAATAGACTTCAAAAAATTTACACCTCAACCAACAGTATAGGAAAGTGCTTTTAAAAACTATATCTCATCCAGTAATGGGAACTCTCAATTTGTTTTTTAGTCTTTGTCAATTTTATAGGTGAACTAGAGAAGGTTCTAAGTTGTAAATAACCTAAATCAATTGTATTTAACTTAAATAGTAGATTAATGTATAGAATTTGAACTAAATAATTTACAGAATCACTGGAAAAGATGAAGAATCTGCAATGTGCAGAATCCATAAGAAACAATTCATGATCAATATTCTACCTTAGTCATGATCTAATTAGGATTCCAGCACTGGTTCTGTCATCACTAATCTTTGACATGGGCACAAGTCATGTTTGTGCTAGATTCCATGAGGCACTCATACAAAGTCATGGCACTCTCAAGTCCAAGACACAAGTCTTTAACTCACCCTTTACTTTGTATCATTTCCTAAAATCCGAAGTTCTAGTTGGGAGCATCTGATCGGACACCCTTAGGTCCCATGCCCACATTAGAGCATGACAGAGGAAAAATCTTCCCAACTTGTCCTTGGTGATAGGAGATACAGCCTTTCCCATACTTAGATTTCCTCTCAAATAGAATGTTCAAATGCTAAAGCCAAAACAAAAATGAACACTATAAAAGGAGAAATTATCTATCCCATTCTACTTAAAATGGTGGGCCTTAAAAATTATAGTTCATATTTGTGTATATATATATATATATAACTATAATATATTACAATGTTAAATATAATATAATACATATAACATATATATATTGCCCATTGCATTTATTTCAAAAATTATACGTTCAAATCCTTTGCCTATTTTCTTCCAGAACATTCAGGTTTTCTCAATACTTCTTTGTGTACCAAACTCAGCAATTTTCATTTTCTAAAAAGTAGTGAATTCCATCAATATTTCCAAATTCATTAGCAAAAAATAAATTCTGCTGTAATTTTCAAAGCAAATTTAGAATTTTAATTTCAAACTTTAACGCATATTAAGAACAGAATTGAATGCATTTCATGTACCCATTATTCAGCTTTAACAAGTATTAACATTTTGCCAATTAAGTTTCATTTCACTCTACTTTCTTTTCCTCTACAAGACTATTTCACAGCAAACCTTAGACATTACTTCATTTCATCTGTAAATACAGCAGTATACATGTTTAATTACTTTTTTACCATATCACTATTCCATGATCGCACCTAATGCAATAAACAACAATAGTACTTAAATATCATCTTTTTTTCCAGTACATATCCAAACTTTCCCAATTGCAGTTTTGCAATTTGTTTGTTTGAATCAGGATTCAGTTAAAAAGTTCATTACTTTGTGGTTTGTTGTTATATCTTTATTATAATTTCTAAGTCTCCTCCATATTTGATAAGTCCTTTTATTATTCTTGTGTTTAAATTTTACATTTTTTCTCATTTTATAATTAGACTTTCACAGAAATACCTGTATTATATTTATTTGTCAATGATGCAGCTCTTAATGATAAAATAACATTAAAAATTAAAATCAATGAATGTATTTTCTTGTTTTTGTATTACTGACATGTATGTTGGGTTTTGTTTTTGTAAGTTCTTTATTAGACAATTTTGTTTATTTTCATTAATTCTTATTTTAAATGAAAGCATGTAGGAGTAAACTTGTTTTCTCTCCAGATAAAGTTTTGGCCACATCAAATAACTTCCCCAAATTATTTCCCAATCATTTTAAGTCATACTTTGGATTTCTCCATCACTGTGAAAGCTTATGGAGATATTTTGTAAGATCTGAGTGGATGGGTTGTTGACTAACTTTTCCATACTCCTGGGATTCCATGCTCCAGACTCACTTGTAGTTTTTATTAACATTAACTGTATGATCGCTGAGATCTTAAAGAAAGGCTAGTGCCTTGAACAGATTTGTAATTTAGACAAAAAACAAAACAAAAGAACCATTCCTGCCAATTATTCATATTATACAATTAGAGAATACTCAATCGATGAGTTATTTATGAGCACAATTGTAAATATTACAATTTCTTAATGCCTCACATACATTTTCTGAATATGGTACATCCTCTCAGTGCTACTGCCAATTGCATAATCAGTATCATTTTATGTCAGATGTTCTGAGCTCCTACAATAACATGTCATCCTCGTTCTAATACACTTGAGGCAGATTTGTGTCTCAATGTGTGATTTCCTCTGGGTTACAAACTACTTTCTTTTCTTGAAAGCAGGGTCTTGTGTCCCCTCTGCAACCTGAGTAGGATTCAGTTTCACAGTGTTACTGAGCAGATACTCTGAAGCATATTTCCCTTCATCTTACTGACCATGGAAGAATGGTTCTTTTAAATGTGATTTGTTAAGAAGCTCCACAGTAAGATTTCCTTTAAAAATTCTCATGTAGATGTGACACGTGTTAGTTTACTTATGATATACTCAAACTTTCATGTTTGATAAGTGATGCAGCTCTGTAATGTTAGCAGAAAATTCCCATCTTAGAAATTTACCAAAAGTCCTAGACTTTGGGGTAATGGTGGAGAAAGTCCTCATAAGGCACAGGCTGACAACAATAGAATGTGGCATTATCCAGAGCTTTTTGCATTGTTTGCTTCCAGAGAGAATTGAAATAAAAATATTAACATAAAAACTTTTTACAGTAATGTGACCAACATCCAAACTCCAAAGTTGCCCTGATAAGCAGTCTCTTTAGGCCCAGGTTAGATACTATATTTATTTTTCTTAATAGCCAATTGTGAGATTGGAATTATACAGCCAGCTCTACCCAACATCCCCTTTAACTGACAAGGAAAAGCAGACCTCCTGAAAATTGAATAATAAGTCAATTATATGAGGTTAAATGAAATTCTAGGAGAGAGAAAACAGCCAAATGCAGTATGTGAAGTGTTCCTAAACTCAATAAAAAATCATCTGGTTAACTGAAAATAGAGGTTCTCTGTCTGAAATACTGAGACTCCAAAGACTCTGATTCATTAAGTTGGAAATGGTGACCAGCAGCTTGCATATATAACAAGTGATTCCTATGACCAGGAAAGTTTGGGGAAAAACTGACACTGGGAAACAGAGCAACGTAAAACTATTACTTATTTACTACCTTATTTCACTCATCAACACATTTACTCATTCACTTATTCATTTATTCCTACATTTTGAACATTCACCATGTAGCAGGCATATTATTGGGTATTCGTAAATACAATTGACAAGTCACAGTACCTAACCCTTAGGGCTCACAATTTGGTATGAACAAAAACATGACAGCTATGGTAGACATGGGTACATGATGAAGAATCACACAAACAGGGTCCTCACTATGTTTGCACATACTGACTGTGAATGCATTGGTGGTCTTGCTTTTGAATTGATTGCATATCACCGTTTTTGTTTTTGTTTTATATTTTTAATTTGGCCATAGAAGAGGGTAAGAGTTGTCTATTTTTATGTCCTTTAGATAACAACAATCAATATTTTCATTACACAGATGTTTTTCTAAGTTTCCAAGTCAAGATATCACAGCTTTCACCTAGAATATTTTCCATCTATTCCTTCCTTTGAAACCTTCTTCTAATCTTCTAAAAAAAAGTTACTTTCCAAATAAACACTCAACTTCTTTGAGAGGAGAAAACATTCCACAATCTCTTAAATTGGATTCTAAATGTTATCTTGATACTTCATGCTTATAAAATTTCTGTCATTGAATCAGTTTTAGTTTTCAATATTTTAATAAAATGACTCCAAGGAAAAACTCCCCTTAAATTAAGAATTGGAAAAAATTTAGAGCGAAAATTTTCAGAGAAATCATTTTTAAGAATGTAATATACCTGATATCCACAGAAAATATTGAAGACAAACCCACAATGTAGAGAGATAAGCAGTTGAAAAATGCAGATTCCCCCAAACCCTCTTGCTAAAATCATGTCACTTTATTTTCCCCCTAAATTGGTAGGGTAAATTTTTTTCAAGACCTAATTGTATTTGACAAGCGATGTCTGTCATGCTGCTAAGTATTCTGCATGTAGGTAAGCAGCCTTTGTTGTCAGTCTATTTTTGTTATCCAGTCACCTAACAAAGGTGGGGGCTTCAGATGGATGTGAATAGGATGTTCTTTGAGTTAGAAATTATTAAAGCTGAAAACATCAAAGACAAAGATAAATAGAATTAGATGCTAATATTTCAGAGCAAAAGAGTATGGCAAGGGAAATGACACAAGAACGTCACTATGACTTTTGAAAATTCAAAGTCTCTGACTATTTTAAGACAGGTCTACAGAGAAATGTGCCTTTGGACCTAAATAACAAACCAGAGGTGATCCTAACTTTGAACTTTATTTTTTAAATTTTTATTTATTTAAGGAAAGCTTTCATTGCCTTAATAAGATGATAATATTTAATTGCTCTACATTTTTCTGGTACTGGACATGACCAGAGCTTGATACAGGTCTAACCATCTGACCAGGGGAAATGCTGTTTTCTGATGTTATCTTTTCCTTTTATCTGCTCTGCTCTTCTGCATAACATGTGGATAATACAGAAAGTGACTGACGCCACCAGGTACTATGCTGGGCAAACAATAAACTGTGAATGTTTGATGCTGGACTTTTGATTCTAGGAAGAGAAAAATTTTTGAAGCTGTGACTGATAATTAAACAAGGTTATAAGAAGAGTAGTAATTAATACTGAGGATGCAATGAAAGGCAAAAAAAATAGGATATCATTTTTATATCAGCAATACTTATTAGGTACATCTATTTGCCTAGCCTGGGTAAAGAAAAAATTAAAATCAACAAAGAACTTATACTTTAATATAAATGCATAACTAATTAGAAAAATAACTAAAAGCAGTATTTAAGTTCTATAATATGGCCAATGAACATCTATAGTGAAGGGACGTGTGCATAGTACAATTAAATAGGGAAGTGTTAAGAGGAAAAGGTTTGCGAGGAAGATGGGTTTTGAAGCTTTGAACCCTGACTTGCAGTAAGAGATTTAGGTTTCTGGAAATCAGGAAGAGAACGTCTGTGACTTATTTGATAGTCTTTTCATGTATTTTCCTTTAATAAATTATATATATCTATATAAAATTATGCATTTCTCAAAGATAAGAATATTATCCTTGCAACCAGCTATGTATAACGAGTGCCTAAAACAGTGTCACACTATGGTAGACGATACATGCTCTATAGCTGATAATAGCTAGATGACAGACATGCATACAGAAGGTAGGTATCCCTATTTGCTCAGACTGACCCAACTGATACATATCACAGGAAATGTTAACATTTCCCCAAACCTAAATCATTTGACTCAAATCTTTGTGAGTTTTGCCGTATCGCATACCATCAGTGAAGTAGTTATTTAATCATTTCCTTTAATCAACTCAACTGTGTTATTTAAATGCCTTAAAAACAGTATAACCCTTACCACTTGTCATGAAGCAAAGTAATCATGAAAACAAACACAATACAAAACAATATGATTAATTTGAAAATTAAAATATAAAATGAAATTAATAATAAATATAATCAGCTTACCTCTCACCTAAAGGTAAGTTTGTCAATAAAAATAACGAAAGTTTCAATTTTATAACAGCATGAAGTGTCACTTGTTTATATAATACTTAGTAGAAAAATAAAATTAGGTTCCATATCAATAAGGTGATTGTACTTTTTTTGTTTTGAAACTAACCAGGAATGAAAATTTCATCTCACACATGTTTGTACTGAGAAAGAGCAAGATATTTTATCCAACTCCTCTGATAGGTTTAGATACTGAGAACTAATTACTAACCATATTGATATGTGGTGTTTTTTTTATACAATTATATTCCAAGAAACCATATGAAGCAATCTCCCAAACCTGTTCTTTTGAATCTGTCTTATTCATGGACTTATACAAACAAGTATTTCTTATCCACTCACTTTTACCATCTGGTTTAGAAAACTATGCATTAGCATCTTTTATCAATTATTTCAAATATATCCTCACAATATTCACCATATTTCCACCTTGGAGTCAATGACCTCTCTCTCTCTTTCTCTCTCTCTCTCTCTCTCTCTCTCTCTCTCTCTCTCTCTCTCTCTCCCCCCCCCCACCATACCTCACATCCAATCAATCAGAAATTTGCTTTAACCTTTCCTTAGAAATACGATATGCAGAATGCAACCATTTCTTATCAGATTCACCACTACCTACCTGTTCTAAGTCACCACCAGATTCCCTATAGACTTTTGTCATGGCCTCCTAACTGGTCTCTTGGTTTGTAATCTTGCCTTCAAATCTCAGCTACTGATTTTCCATACAGTAGTCAGCATTATTCTTTAAAACATGAGATCATATCACCGTTTTGCCCCAAACCCTAGTCCACTTACAGTACAAGCCAAAGTCTTTACAGTGGTCTATAAAACCCTACAGAATCTTATTTATTTGTTCCTGTATACCCCTCCCCCTATTCTCAATCAAAAGTAAGTTCCTGGAGGCCATAGATTTTTTTTGTGTTCACTGCCCTATCAACTGAGCCTAAAACTGTTTTTAATACGTGTACAGTAAAAATTTGTTGAATATATTTGTTGAATGTATGAGTATCTTTGCAGTGATCTCTTATATGAATTCCTAACCAGATGACAGTTGACAGAATCTCAAACCTTATAGCTCCAGTGCTATCCTTATTTCATTAATGTGATTTGTGTTTTGTTTTTAAAAAATGCTGATGTAAGAATGCATTATAAAAAAAGCATGCATTATAAGAATAAATTGCTACTATTTAAATACACATACAACTACACAAAATATATTCATCTGTCAGTTATAAGCATGTGTATGATATTTCAGGTTAGAAGTTTTTTATTTGGAAAGCCTTGAAGCTCTTCTCACACTATATATAAACAAGTGATGACTTTCTTTTTTTAAAATTAAAGTTTACTGGGATGGCAATTGTTAGTAAAGTTACATAGGTTTCAGGTGTACAATTCTGAAATACATCATCTATATATCACATTGTGAGTTCTTAATGCACAAAATTACATTCACTTTCTTCTCCTACAAAAGTAAGGAAAAAGTTGAGAATCCAATGCCTGGAACCTAAAGAGACTGACAAATCAAACCCTTTTACCAATTACTTTGAACTCTTGAAGCACATAAAGTAACTCAAGATTTTCCTTTATACATAATAAATACGCTTTTATTCTCTAAGTGTGGAGGTATGAATCAAAAGAAAAACAGGAATAAATGTAAATTCAAGATAGTAGCCATTGGAATCAGTGGCATGTTCAGTATTTCTGAACAGTTAATAATGGAAGGCTTGCGGTATTGGTAATTCCTGGGCCTGTGTGAGCAGGGTTGTCATGATGCCACCCACTTTATCTTCGTCCTGATGCAATGCTGTACATGATGCTATAGGTTTGATATGTCAGCCAATTTTTTTCTAATACATAACTACTAATGTAAAATAACTTATATACATCGTATATGAGGTCAGACAATTAAATTCGTGAACTCACCCTAGGAAAACTGCTACCTACCTCATTGCTGAATATCACCATGGTCACCTTCGAAGTCCTCCCCTTGGGAAGTTATGCACCGACGCTAGTATTGAGTCTACCCTTCAAAGCAATTTTAGGACTCTTTTTCTGGAATAGCCATCAGAGCTGTCATCGTATTACCCTTGATGTCCTGAATGTCATCAAAATGTCTTACTTTCAATATTTCCTTTATCTTTGGGTAAAGAAAGAAGTCATTGGGGGCCAGACCAGATGAGTAGGGAGGGTGTTCCATTACAGTTATTTGTTTACTGGCTAAAAACTCCCTCACAGACAGTGCGTGTGAGCTGGTGCACTGTTGTGATGCAAGAGCCATGAATTGTTGGCAAAAAGTTCTGGTCGTCTAACTTTTTCATGTGGCCTTTTCAGCACTTCCAAATAGTAAACTTGGTTAACTGTTTGTCCAGTTGGTACAAATTCATAATGAATAGTCCCTCTGACATCAAAAAGGTTAGCAATATCATTGCAACAAGTTTGTGAACTTAATATCCAACCTGTAAAGTAAATCTACTTACACCAAAAATCATCAAGGACGCCACCAATTTCAATTGTGTCACATCCTGGGAAATACTGTCTAGGGTAGTACTGTCTAATAGAAATATAATACAAGCCACAAGTATAAGCAACATATGTAGATTTAAACTGTTAGTAGCCACATTCAGAAAAGGAAAAGAAACAGATGAAATTAATTTTGATAACATTTTATATAATCCAATATATCAAAAATATTATTTCAACATATAATCAATATAAACATTATAAATGAGATAGTTTACATTTTTAGTGCTAAGTCTTTGAAATCCAATGTATGTTTTACACTTAAAGCACATTTCTATTTCCTATCACTAAATGCCACATCCTGGAAATTTTTTCATTAAAATTTAAGCCTAGTGTGCCTAATCAGACTACGGCTACAAAGGAAGACAGTGGGCATTCATATCCATATTTTGTTGTCTTGCTAGCCATGCTCTGGCATCCCATATCCCAACCTATCCTGGGAATATCCAGAACACATGCATTTATAAATAAATCTCCACACATTCTTACCCTCTGGCTTCCTCAGCAATGCCTGAGCCTAATCTGTGAGAGAGGAGACACATAGAGGCTGCTTCACTGCTCTCCTGGGCTGCATGGTCTCACCCACCATCCTAATGAACTGGGTGGCTCTTGGGATGTCAAATGTGTTGTTGTGGCAAGAGGTGAGAGTAGAGGATGCAGAATTGTTATCTATCTATCATCTATCTGTCTATCTGTCTATCTGTCTATCTGTCTATCTATCTATCTATCTATCTATCTATCTATCTATCTATCTATCATCTATCTATCTATCATCTATTATCATCTACCTGTTGCAAGGCAATAAAGTCGGTTCTAATTGCTTCAATGTATCCCTTTGTGTTAGGGAGATTGGGGACAATTTCTTGACATTTCCATTGTTTATAATATGTCCTGGATTGACATGGAAAAAAGATCACAGACTCATAATTTTAAGAAGCAAAGATTGCCATTTATAAGAACTACATTACAGAAGCAAAAGAGGGATCACTCACCAGCCAGAGGCGTGAGAACTCCATAATCCAGTTTCTTAAATGCACCAAATTCAAGGCCATTTTTGTGTATGAGTACCATTAAAACATCTTCCAAGAATTTCCTCTGGTCATTTGAAAACATTTATCCATAAAGATATTAATATATGTCCTCCAATGTTCATTGCAGCTTTATTTACGGTGGCAAAGACATGGAAACAACCAAAGTGTCCTTCGATAGATGATTGGATAAAGAAGATGTGGTATATATACACAATGGAATACTATCTGCCATAAGAAAAGATGAAATAATGCCATTTGTGACAACATGGATAGAACTTGAGATATTTATGCTAAACAAAATAAGGCAGACAGAAAAAGTTGAGAAACATATGATTTTACAATTTAATTACCAATTTAACTGTAGTTGAAAGAGGCGAAGTATTTTTTTCAATAACAATTGGGATCCTAATAAGAATCATAGTATTAATATTTGTTCAGAGGAATAAAACTTTGAGGATCTCTGAAAACCTACAAAGTGGTCATAATTTTTGTTCAAGGGAACCAAAAAAAAAAAAAAAAAAAAAAAAAAGAATTTCTTTGGTAGTTGGATTTTAACGTTTAGAGTAAAAGACACAGATTTCTGTTGATTATGGAAGCTGCTCTATTCTAAACTGAACATTCAGTGATATACTGATGAAGAAAAATGTTCAGCTGCTCACACATAATTTTAATGAAGAAGTCCAATATAAGTTGGTTACACTCTAAGGACGCCAGTCTACTTGTATTTTCTAAAAGTAAATTTACTTGGGTACCGACATCAAAAATACAACTCTATCAATGTCACCTTTATGTCAGCAAACAGATTAAATGCTTCTAATATCCAGCATAATGACATTCTGTAGCGTCTAGATCACATTTGTGATAGTATATTTGATACAGTTGTAAACCTTGGAAGACTACGCTTGCCTAAGAGAATAGCTTTTTTTTCCTAGTCTTAAATATGTTACAGTTGCGAGTGTAAATCACTTGTCAGTCTATGGCAAATGTAACAGTGTTTTAATCTGAAAAGGGGTAGAAATAAAGTACAGATAATCTTTTTGGCCATTTTCTTGGCACCGTCATACATTGGAGACTGACAGGTCCTTCACTTGAGTGACAGGTGTCCTTTGAAATGCCTGTGAATCAGTATCTGTACAGACTGTTGAAATGCATATTTCCATCCTTATCGTAAAGGAATGGATGGGCAAGATAGGTGCTGTTAACATTGCAAATAGCTCCAGAATTATTCATTGTCAGCTCCAGGCAAAGAATAGGCGGAAAGTTTTATTATTCATCATGCACAATAGCAGGATGCTTAATGATTCTCAGTTACCTTGGCAGAATTGTCTGTCGACTTCAGGCACTAGCAGTGGGTGACACAGGTCTGGCCAAGTGTTAGAGCAAGATCATACATTCTGGTCCCATTTTAATTTCTAATACATTAATCTTTCCCTCCCAGATGCACAATGAATATTCCATAGACTCTTGTTTGTCAGAAGCTGTCTGGCTTTCATCTATTCAGGTGGTTTCATTGACTGTGAAAGCGTGCTTCAAAGGCCTGATCAGTCAATGACAACTGTCTCACAATAGCATTGAGTAATGCTTCCCTTTTTTCTTTTCAGGCATCTGATAGACAACTTTGACACCTGATCTCTGGGGACCTTATGGAGTCACTCAGAGTTCTTAAGAGACTTCCCTTACTTTATCATTCCAGAAAGAATTGTCACAGGTGAATGTATCGCACTTTCTCAGGAGCTGAACCTGACCCTTGAATCCATCTCATTTGCACTGCAGGTTTCACAATGAATTAAAATGGATTAAGTTGGCTTAATGCTGTTTTACAAGCAAGCGGAAAGCACTGCACCATTCATTTTTAATTTTAATCCTTTGTCTTAGCCTGCTAATTACTATTGTTTTAAGTTCATTATCCTGGCATGCACATTGTTACTAGTTGGATGCTAATGCTTGTAAGCAGTGTCCTTACTTTTGCAGGTACTGACCCTTCAGTTGTCAAATTAGTCCATGTCATTGCTGAACAGCAGACTCCGAAATCTACAATTCTCTCTCTTTAAAATTTTATTCTTCTCTTGTCTCTAATTAATTAAGCAATAACCCCCTTGAAGCATCTTATGCACAGACTCAAATTCTAAAGCATTAAAAAGAAAAAGACTGGAAATAGAATATGTGATTCCTCCAGTTTCTCTGACAACCCTGGGTCGGAGGAATTCTATGATACCCCAGATTTTGTCTGTAAAGTTTGGAAAACATGATCATAAAAAGGCAATCTGAGCTATATTTCCTATCTCACCACAATTTTTTGCAAAGTCTTCATTAAGTACAATTGAGAGGCAACCATACTACAGTTGAGATCAAAACATAAGGAAGAAAAGACATTGACAGGAAATGATTTGAAGACATGAACGAGTCTCAATTCATAGAACTCATGTCTGGTACAGACTAAAAGTACCTACTATAATTTCTCATTTCGATACTAGCATTATCTCCACAATCCCCTCATGGAGATCAGCCAGCTTTCTGAATATTTTCTGTGAAGAGAAGTTCACAGTCTCACAATTGTGAAGTTCTAGTTTTTTATAAAATTCATCTATACTATGAGTCGAATTCTACCTCCCTATAACTTTGATCCATAGTTCTGTTCTGAAGCTACGCACACATAATATCACTGCTTTGCTTCATAACTACACTTGGGTGGTTTGAAGCAGGTATGCCCAAAGCATTTTCAAGAGAGTAGATATACTTGTACTTATTCCGTAAGTTGTAAAATTTTGAGATCCTCTTATAATCATAGTCACTCTCCCCTGGATGTTTCCCAGTTCTCCAACATACAATTTCTTCTAAGAGATAACAACTGTTTGGGAAATAATTCCATCTTCCATGAAGACCAATACATCCAATAAAAGCATAAATTCCCACCACCAATTGTTTCAACCTACATGGATCTCAACTTACTTGCTTGGCTTTCCTTCTGAATCACAATAGAAGAAATTTCCTTAATCCCATGGACTCTTGATTCTCTCCCCACTTGCCCATTCAAAGACTTTTTTATACTTGCAGGTATTCTTATTCTCTCTTACATCAGCAATTCCTCTCTTTTTATGAATCAGTTTAATAAAAAATAAATCATGTCATTTTCCATTTAAAAGTACTCTCCTACTCGATCATAAATTCTCTTCTATTTGCTGCTCCATCTACGTCCTTTCATTCATAAAAAATTAGTACTGAGTAGTCAGCATTCAGTGTCTCCACTTTTTCTGTACTATTTCCTCCTCAGAGTATTCCGTTAAGGTTTTAGTCACACTGTTCCCAAAACATGTTTTTGTCTCTAAGTTCGATATTGTCAGAATCCATGGTTTCTTCTCTGTTCTCATTTAATCAGTCTCTCAGGATCATTTGACACTTTCCTTCTTGAAATACTTTCTTCTCTTAACTATAGTTGCACCATGATATCCTAGTTGACCTCAAACATCATTGGCTCCTTCCTAGTCTTTCCCAGTTTCTCTTCCTCATCCTGACCTCTATATGCCAGGGTCTCTGGTCCTTGACCTTTGACCCTCTTCTCTATTTACAGTCACACTTTAAGTGATCTCATCTGATCCTTGGCTTTTAAAGACACACATATGGTGATGGCCCTCTAAATTACACCTCTAATACTAGACTCCCCTGAGCAATTTTGACTCATATATTCACTTTCCCACTCAATATTTGTACTTAGTTTTATAATATGCATTTAATCCCTTACATGCTAAAAATGAAATGTTTCCCTTTGTTTCCCATAATGATTGGTTAGATAATTGGACCAGTCTTTCCCAGTCCCCACCCCCAAGTAGCCAAAAGAAATCGAGAAGACATACTTTTAAGTGCTCTTAAAAGCAACAAAAACCTGAAAAGACAATAAGGAATTATTAGGTCAAAGTGGAGAGAAAATGGAAATTGAGAGAGGTAAATGAATATGGCAGCTCTTGCAAAATGAGCAGAACAGCAATCAAAACCAAGACCCATAAAAATTTAGGTATATATAATTAGATATATAATTAGATATATAATCAAATTACAATATATATCATACATATATAACAATCAAATATATATTATGATCAAATTATATTATACATATTTGTCCTCTTCTAATTCTTCTCCATATGGGATTCAAAGAGATCTTTGATAAATTTAAATCGTATAATGCCAATTATCTTCCTAAAATTCTTCCATAGCTTCCTATTGTTTAAAAAGGCTCACAAAGTCCTACAAGACCTGCTGATATATTTTCCTATACTACACTCTCAACTGCCTTTCTTGAGCATGTAAGCATAACTTTGCCCCATACTTCTTGCACTTACTGATGTCTCTTTGGAATGCATCTGTCTCTCATACAGGTTTAGCTCAAATGCCATCTCTACATTTAAGGTTTCCCTGTCTATTCAATCTAAACTCCCCACCTCTTCAATCATTCTATAGTATTTGTCTGGGTTTCTGTTGTTGTTATTGCATTTACCAGTATCTTAAAATATATTATTTATTCACTAATTTACTTATCAGACGTTATCTATCAGGTTCACTGTTATATTCCAGAGCCCAGAACAGAGCCTGCTAAATAATAGGGACACAAAAATATTTGCTGAATAATGAAATGTACTCACTTTGGATGTTACTATTAGTGAAACTGACAAATTTACTGTAAACATACCTTTACGTGAAATTTTATCATTGGAGAGTCATTTGCAACAAATTTCCCCATTTTATCCATTGCTTAACTTGTAGAAATTATTAAATTGTGAAAAAGAAAATAAAGTTTAGACTATTTGTGATGTCTAAAATAAAAATTGGTTTATTGACCAATAAAGTGTCCTCTGATAATTTTTTTAGATGCTATAGGAGAAACTAGAGCAGTATTGGAAAGGAAAGGCAAGCCCACCTGAAACTATCATTATTTTAAAGGAAAAGGGGGACACAATTTTAAATGGGTGGCAAGGAAATAAAGGAATCATATCAATTGATAACTGCCAGTGTGTGTGAAGTGCTCATTCTGTGTAATGATTGCTTTGAAACCTCTCCTTCATTCCCACATTCAGTCTCCATAACAACCCTAGATACAGGGATGGGTTTTAATTCTTATTTTAAGATTGAGGACATAGAAACTTAGAAATGTTAAAGAACACATACAAGGTAGCTGATCCTTTAGTGAGGAAAACAGGATTTTGACTCTAATCTTTCTGATTCTAAAATCATTTCTTACTCAACGTCCTCTATAAAACCTTCTCTTTCACCTAAATCTAGGGAGTTATAGTTCCCCAGCAAAATCCTGAAGGTTTTTCACAGGTCCCTGTTGAGGGTTTGCTGTTGCTTTCTTATTGGAGACGTGTGTGTGTGTGTGTGTGTGTGTGTGTGTGTGTGTGTGTGTGTAAGAGAGACAGAGAGAGAGAGAGAGAGAGAGAGAGAGAGAGAGAGAGAGAGAGAGAGAGAGAGAGAGACCGACCAAGTGCTTCTATTTGTAATAACAGGTTGGGTTTACAGGGCCTGAGGTTTCCTTGGCATTCAACCATCTATTCTCACCTTCTCAAGCTTGTGGCTACAACAGTTGGCATTCCATTTTCTTGCCTGCTCTTTTTAGACATTTCTTCCATCTGATTAGTCATTTAAAATCTTCCTGCAGTGTTTGTTGATCTTCACCTGTTTGTTGTTTTTCCTGTGTTTAGAGGTTAAAATGTTATGTTGGTGCAAGCTTAATAAAGCCTAACAAGATATGAATCCACACAATCATTTAAAGTAAGCAGATGGTAAAGCACAATTTGAAAGTTGAATAGCTCAAGTGTGCCTGCCTTAAAATGAGGGAAATGATTTCATTAGATTTAATGCATAAAATAAGGGACTCAACATAAAAAGTTAAAGCCCAATTATACTAATTGGTTAATCATGATTTCAATAAAAATTTCTTTTAATTGCTAACTGCAACCCCAGCATATCACTGAATTCTATCATCTCAGGGTAAATTTGATTATTACTGCTAGCAATAATATATTTGAAATGATGTGTCTCAAAGTCATGGGAGGTCAGCCTATTTGTGACTTCTGAATGGATAATGGAATGAACCAGGTCAACTGGAACCCCAACCTCTAAGGGCCAACAACCTGAGTCAAAAACAGCAGGGACTAAATTTTTAGCTTTATAAAGTATAGCTGTTTGCTTGTTTTGATGCTAATTGGTATCCTTAGATCACTATTTCTCCTTAGATCACTATTTCTTTTTAACAAACTCCTGTACACATCAAAGTAACTTCTTTCTTTAACTACAGCTTACCAAAGTATGGCTCTAACGCTAAATTGTGGCCCCCGCATTTCAGCTCTCTTTATCAGAAGCTGCTCTTCATTCACAAAATGCATATCCTTGGCTAGAGAAATAGGACCAGCCATTTCCCAGGTCCCTGTTTTCACTACCATCTTTTCTTCCTGATAAAACCACTTCTTAACAATGTCATCTATTAACTTTACCATTGGCTTCCCACATGCTCTGATAACTTTTGTATCAGAATCAAGGTTTCCTACCTTAGAGATTTTTCCATCACTTTCGGAAACTCCAAAATTTGAGTGAGGCTACCACTTTTGTGTCACAATTCTTCGTCTTTTCTACTCAAATGTCATCTTTTTCTATTCATCTTTGGCACCTTGCTTCCACAGTCACATATGAGACATTTACCTTAGAGAGAACATATTTAATTCTGACATATTAAACTCAACCACCTTAGTTTTGTCTCTACTTCCCATTGCACCCCCTCTTTATCTGACTTCCTCCTCCATTCCTCTTCATGTCATTTCACCTGTCAATTTATTATTGAAAGTATTTTTGAAAGTATTAATATAAATTATCCTCTTACCATGTTTCCCCAAAAATAAGACCTACCCCCAAAATAAGCCCCAGTTCAGATCATCAGCCAGACGGACTCATTTAGTACATTATGACGATGTTCCAGAAGAAGATGACATGACTGTATTTGAATACATGTAGATTGCCGTATACGAAAAAATAAGACATCCCCTGAAAATATGCCCTAATGCATCTTTTGGAGCAAAAATTAATATGAGACCCTGTCTTATTTTGGGGGAAATACAGTATAAGACTCAGTCTTATTTTCGGGGAAACATGATATTATTTTTACATAAATGGTTTAGTGAATTGAGCCAAAAATATCTCTCCTGGGAATGCCTATGGAATTCTGGTATCTTCTCTCATTCCCCCTAGTTCATTTTTTCAGTAAGTGCAGGAAAATTTTGCAATTGTATTTTGTTGTGAAACAAACCAAATTTATTTTATAGATATATGTTATTTGATCTTCTAGTCTCTTGAAACTGCCTACTCACTCTTTGATGCAGTAAACATTGATTTTTTTCCCTTCCTCCTACCCCACTGAAACCCCTCCCCCAAAGTCACCAATGACATAGTTAACATGGGCCTTAAATTATTAAGCCTCTGTCTAGGTATTTAATACAGCGGACAAGTCTTTTTGTCTTAAATTTCTACCCATCTTAACCCCCACAATGCCATTCTTTCTACATGTTGTTTCCACCTCCTTTGCCTTCCTATCTCTTATTCCTTGATGCTCTTACTTTGTCCATTTTCCCTTTAAATATTGGTGTTCCAACCAGTATGACTTTGACCTTCCTTTCTTCTCACATAACGCTCTTCTTTTGAGCTTTGATATACATCCTTTTCTTAAATTACCATGACTATTTATATACTAAAGATTATCCCACATCTGTGAATTCTTTCTTGAAAACACATCTACCCAAATACCTACTATAAAGTTGTGTTCTAGAAGTACCTTAACCTCAACTTAATGTCAAACTATTTGTTTACATACCCTCATCTCCTCTTTATTATAAACCACTAAACTTCATTCTCTTCCTATATTTCCCAATTTGGAAATGAGTGCTATCATCTAGTCAATCTTCCAAGCCAAAATGTGAGGCACCTAGAAAATGTCTCTACTGGACACCTTGTCACCGTATCCTCTGCTTTGTTCCTCTTTCGTACCTTCTCTATATTTCCACTGCCACTGGTTACCTCAAGTTTCCTTTATTTTTTACCTAAATTGGTGGCTTTTTAAAATTCTCATATGCTTGCTAACCTATGCTCTACACTGCTGCCATCTAATTTGGCTTCTCCTATGATTAAAATCCTCTAGTACTTCCCTGTTGGTAGGGAAAACACCAGGTATAAAGACAATTTGCGAATGCATACAATATCAAAAACAAACAAACAAACAAACAAACATACTGGTTAAAAATTGGTCAGATGACTTGAATAGAAATTTCTCCAAAGAGGACATACAGATGGCCAACAGACACATGAAAATATGCTCCACGTAACTAACCATTAGGGAAATGCAAATCAAAACCACAATGAGATATCATTTCACACCTGTCAGAATAACTCTTATCAAACCAACAACAGAGAATAAGTGTCGGTGAGGATGTGGAGAAAAAGGAACACTTGTGCACTCTAGGTGAGATTGTAAACTGTGCAGCCACTATGGAAATCAGCTTGGAGATTCCTCAAAATGTTAAAAATTGAACTGCCATATGATCCTGCAATCCCACTTCTGGGTATTTATCCAAAGAAATAGAAAACACACTGAGTCGAAGAGATAGATGCACCCTATGTTCACTGCAGCACCCTTTACAATAGCCAATATATGAAAGAAAATCTAGGTATCCATCAATAGACAAACGGATAAAGATGATGTGGTACATATATACAATGGAATACTATTCAGTCATAAAAAATGAAATCTTGCCATTTGCAACAATATAGATGGAACTAGGGGATATTATACTAAGTGAAATAATACAGAGAAAGACAAATATCCTGATTTCACTTATATGTAGAATCTAAAAAATAAAATAAATGAACAAAACAAAACAGTAACAAAGTCATTAATACAGAGAACAAACTGATGGTTGCCAGATCAGAAGCAGGTGAGGAGTGGTTGAAAAAGGGGAAGGCGATGAGGAAGTACAAACTGCCAGTTATAAAATTAGTTATGGGGAGATAAATTACAGCATAGGAAATAAAGTCAATAATATTGTAATAACTATGTATGGTGCCAAGCATGTACTAGACTTATCATGGTGATCATGTTGTAAGATATGTAAATGTCTAATCACTATGCTATATACCTGAAACTAATAATATTGTATGCCAACTATAACAAAAAAAATAAAATAAAATAAAAAGACAATATGTAAAGACTTCAAATATCTGGAACTTCCTTCTAACTGCCTTTCACATTAATCTACCACTGATATTTGAGCAACATAAGCTACCACCCTTTCTTTCTTTGTAATACATACTCTCACCACGTTGTTTTTCCTTTCCTCCCTTCTCTGTCAGGATAACCTTTAATGATCTTTCAAAGGCCCATTGAAGTTATATCTTTGGAGTAACCTGCTATTTTCTGCTTTAACACTGTATAGCTATCGCTATTATAATTTTTATAATTGTAACTGTCGCCTTTTTTCATGGACTGTTAGTTTCTTGAGAATGTGAATTACACCTTTCATGTCACTCATAAGAATTTCAAATGGTGCATAGCGAATAATATGTGTTCAATTAATATTTATTGAATATACAGGTAGACAAAATTATAAAAGTCAGGTGAACAATGTATGTGTCATTTATCCTTTTAAATGTCAACTTTAGAATTATGTAATTCTCCAGAGAATGCTGTCCCTATTACTGAAGAATTCAATAAGACCTTAATTGTTTTGCCTTGCACATACCAATGTCTTCATTTTCTAATGTTCCCAATATATTTGGATATAATCTTATTCCATTAACTTTTCTGGAAAAAAAAAATGTGTAGGAGAAAAACAGACATAAATTCCCCATCAGTAAAAAGACTCCTTTTAGAAATGAACATAAATAGAATTGAAAATCTAGTAGGAAAAAAATAGGCCTTTCAAACTTGAAAAGAACAATTTACCTAAACACCTTGATCTAGAGTACACTAGTTCTTGTATCAAAAATATGATAATGTTCAAGAAAGAGAAGCTTATTAATTAGTATAGATCCTATTCACATTTTTAAAAATGTGTTCTTATAATGTCTTTGTTTGAAGCCCTACTTCCTTCCTCAGAGTCAGAAGGGCCTATTGATGAATGATTTCAGCAATTACATTTAAATTTTTGAATTTTCTATATTATAGTCTTCAACTTCACTTTCATAAAAGAGTTCTTATAGATGTATAGAATCTTAGCGGCTTTTATTTTGGGATGTTGTGTGCTAATGCAGGGTACAGACAACTTTTTTTTTTTTTTTTTTTTTTTGCAGAGTGATGTTGACTCACATCTGTTCAAATATATTAACGTTTCCATCTCAACTGACTCAGTTGGCAGGAACAAGCTCACTCCTCTTTGTGACTATAGAACTAGGGAGGAGGCACTGAAAGGGAGAAAGGCATTTTACAATTTGTCAAGCTATGTATTCCAGCACCAGCATTTAAAAAAAATAAATGTTGGGTCCAACTTGAGCTAATAAGCTAATGACTGCTTATCCTTTGCTATTAAGGCTTCAAAGCAACTCTTAACTAAATGAACCAATTATTATATTGCCATATATTTTTTATTCCTTCCTGTTAAATCATGCATTTGGTGTTGTATAGAATTTTATGCTTATTAAAAAATAACCAGTATGCATGCATGAGCTTATGAAAGGAAACCTCACTCAGATTTTTAAAAAGCAAATGAAAACCTTCAAATCTAACTGGTGCCATATGGTACACTCAGAAACACTTGTAAAAGGAAAGTTAAACCTTGAATATATTAATGATATTTTACCGAAAGAAGAAAATTGCTTCTTTTCCATCTTCGTATCTGAAAAGACTTATGAATAGCGCATTATAGAACACTCTTCTGTACAAAGAAGTGAATTCAGTAACATAAACCTTACGTATATTGGTTTTATTATCATTCTGTTTATAAATAGTGTATGGTTTTGAGCGAGACAAAACAGTAACACTGTGTCTTAATACTGCTCGTAAGACATTAAACACTTAAAGATACTCATCACTGACTTTCCACTTATATTTTTTCATTCTGTCTCAGTACAACTCTTCACTCTGACCTTGATGTGAAGACATAGGCACAGCCAACTAGTTGTACGATGCGCTAATGTTCCTCTAGAGAAGTGAGTGTCCTTCCTCTGCCATTCATTGTTTTTCTTCCATGTGAAGTCTCTTACTCTAAACTGATACTAATATGTAAAGCATCTACTGAAGAGCCTCATTGGTTTTCTTTTTCTTCTCTCAAAATGCAAATGTGAACTACCCAGAAAGCAACGGAAAACAAAGCATTGCTAGGTTAAGGAGAGCACCTGTACCTCTACACTCTTTTCTCCTCCATCTGTTCATCAACGTTAAGCAGGACCATCATTTAATAAAAACAAGAGAGTGCTTTAACTTCAAGCACATTGAAGAGCGAGCTTTCTGGATATCTTACGTGAATATTGTATTCATTATTACACATATCTTCTTATTTTTTCATGTATCACTACATACATCTCATGTGTTGAGATGGAATAATATTTTCCTAGTACAAAGCTAAGAAAAATTCATGGGCCTGGACTTTTTTTTTCTTGGCTTACTTTAAAGCTCTGAGAGTTTGTTGTGCCATGAAATACAGCTTTTACAGTGGACGAGAAGGAAATACTTTGAGAAAAGATTGCAGCATAAACAGTAATTCACCATTCCATCTTACTTTAAGCTATGTCCATTAAAATCATACCTCTTTCCAATTTTCATAGCTCTGTTTTACTCTTGACCCATGTAGAATATGTGTTTTCCAAGACTACACATATATTTTCCCAAGTCTTTTAGGTAATGATCATTTTCTGAAGGAAGAGGTAAAAATCAACATCTTCAACACACCAAAAATAACTCTCAACATCTCAGTGAGTTTCTACTGTTCCCAGGATTGGGATTTGAAACCTCCTTTTTCTTAATATTTCTTTGGTTAGCATTATGATATGATGGAATTGCTTTATATTTGAACACATTTACTTTGCGGATATCAAGAAGGTGTAGATTTTAAAGGTGATAAATGAGGCCGGCATTGAAGAATGCCCTTGTAGAATATGTTGAATTTAAATCTGAACAACAATTGTGGCTTATCAAGACATAGAAGTCAATTAGCAAAGTGTTTAGTTAATTTATTTAATCATCTGTGTGTCTCTCTCTGTGGGGCTGTATAATTTTAATGTATGCATGGTTTAATGCATCTGAAAATGGAATAGAAATTGACAATTGAGAAAAGTTTAGTGGAAATTAAATAAATATAGTAAATTTTATGACCATAGAAAAATAATATTCTACTGATAATTTTGAGAAAATAAGTTATATTAAAATTATATTTGTAAAATCAGAATGTGATTTAGTCATCCAGGTATAAACTGAAACCTAAGTGTGTCTACAAAAATAAGAATTATTCAATTATTAGTCATCTGGTAGTTCATGAGACCACAAAGAGAGAGATCTGCAAGTTAAAACTTCTCTCCTGATTAAGGTCTAGAATCCCAATATTTGGAATTGTGACTTGAAGCTTAGCTTATACTGCAAAAGATTCACAGTAATACATAGCTATGTATAAGAATTTATCGCTTATTGAATGTTCTCCAGATTGTCATTCAAATCCCACTGCATTACTCAAATATTAAACATAGAACAAAAGTATAGATTTTCACACTGTGTGGTAAGAGGCAAGAACTCATGGGAGAGGAGACTGGTCAAGTCTTGGGTGATCAGACGAGAGTTTTGAATCCATGAGGGGTTTTCTCAGGCACACAGCTCTCTAAGTAACTCAATACTATGAGTGGGCAAATCACTGAGAAAAAAATTCTTGTTTGAATTTTCCAGGAAATTGCTAATGTCTAACAGGCACACCTTTCTCACTGTGCTGTACTAGAAAAAAATAGCAAAGGTAGAAGAAGGAAAATAGGAAGGCAAAGAAGACAAATCAGACACTGATTTCAGTAAGAAAAAAGTCACTTAAAAGAAGTCTGACAGAGAATATAGAGATGACATGGTTTATTTGTGATTACAGAGAAAGCATAGTTCACCTTTACCAAACAGAATTCCCAAGGATGAGAGGAGTTCACACTCTGCCTACACAACACTACTCTTTCTTTATAGGCAAATTCATACTGAAATCTGTGTATAGAAATGGTGTGGCTGTTCAAAATTCCACTTGTTTCTAATATTCAATTTACAGATTAAGTTGGAGTGCCCTTAATAATCTTCCTAAGTATATTTAGAGGTAAATTTGAAGTTGGTTGCAATTGATAAAAATCTTCCTGGATATTTAAAAAAGAAAAAAAAAAAAAAACACAGTTTGAGATACCCTGACCCCATGAAATTTTGTGTTTTTCATATTACAGGCTGTACAATGGACCTGGAAGGTATCAAAATATTTTCTTTTCAAATAATGCTTTCTGAAACACAGTCACATTTACATTTGATGGATTTTCTTCTAGTATTTTTTTCTACTTCTTTTATTTTATTACCAAGTTGAATATTTAATTTTACATCCTCTTTTTTTTCACTGCTATTAAATCACAAATGTTTCCATGACATTGTATACTCTCAGTAATAGTAATTTTGAATGACTAAATAACATTACATTTTGTAGATTTGACATAATTAACATGTGTTTTATAACTGGATTTTAAATTATTTTCAATTTTCTAAAAACAAAATATTTTCCTAAGGTATTTGTATGCATAATGTTTTCTTTAATAATATGGTGAGAATACTTAAAATATATCCTCAGAAATGGAATTGTGGGCCAAAACTTGTGATTTGCATTTAATTCTTGATTATTTTTTAAACCTACACAAGTTATTTGTGAAATTCAGAAACGATTAAGCAGTTTAAAGTTACTTAAAGTGCATGTGATGGTCTCCTTTTGTTCTCTGTCTCGTGTTCTCTCCTCATTGGTAGTCTTAATTTTGTGTCATTCCTTCAGTTTTCAATGCTTTTATATGTGCATATGTACATATGGAGATAAAGGTGTTTGTTGCAAAAATATAATTGTATTATATTTATTATTATATAACAGAATTTATTTCATAATGTATGTTAGGTATATTTCCTTGTTAGTATATTTCTTTTTAATTTTTTTAAATATAAATATCCCAAATCTCCTCATCCAGCTATCTCTGTAATAGTACATTTAATTTTATATAAACAAATATAACATGTATAAATATATATAAAGTAAAAATCTCAGAATGCTATAATGTGTAAGAAGTCTCTTCTAGTTATCATATGTCCCCCATACCTCTATTTAAAGGTAATTACTCGAAATTTTTCTGTGGCTCCTTTCAATTAAAAAAAAACCCTCAATTTCATTTTAACTTGTTTTTATGCATTAAGTAATTTTTAATCCAAGTGTCAGTATTTCTTATTCAAAGAAATAAACTGTAAATCAGATGGAGATGCTAATTTTCTCAGGGGTGTATTAGGTTGTGAAGTTGATATTTCCTCCCAATTATCACAGATTGGGCTAGAATTCTAATTGTTAGTAAGTTCTGTTTATTGCGCAGAGAAGGAAGCAACATGGCTCTCAAGAAAATGACTTGAAGAGAACCCATGAGAGGAAGCCTGCCAGTTTATGGAAGGGTTATTCATGCTGAGTCCTGCTTGAGAGATTAAACCCATGCAGGATGCCCCTAGTTCTGCCTTCAATTAGATTAGAGGCCATAAAACAGCTTAGGAGTGTGGTTTTTACCAGAATGAATGTAAAGGACAAAGGGCAAAAGGTAATTAGCTTCTGACCTAGAAGAGCTCATAAGAGAAGAAAATTTTAATGAAACAGCTTTATTTGGACTATCGCGGTAGTTTGTATGTGTGTGAAGCACTATGTGTTCATCAGTAATAGAAGTCTATTTTTATTAGAATGCTACATGGCAGGTAAAAAACTCAAATGGCCACATGGGCAGGTAGCCACACAAATGAGTGACGCTGGGCTAAACCTGTGAACGTAAGAATATTTGTACCATCCGAAGGCCCAACTGACTCCTGTCATTTGAAGCAAGACCAGAAGGTGGACTGAGAGTTGTCACGTCATATGACTTTTTAAGAGATCCAGAAATAAAAATACTTATATATAATCTACTGTGGTGTAAGTGTTGGTAATCATTTTAATTTTAAAACAATATATGAGCCCATCAACATGTGTTTGTGTAACAAACCAAGTCTCTGGGCCTCTAGGTTGGGACTTCTGACCACTGGCTTCTTAGGTCAGCTATACAATGTCCAGTCTTTTACGCCAGGTTATAGTAGAAGGGGTCAATTTCAATGTCACAGACTTATTATTCATTCTTTTATCTAAAGAAGAGATTTATTATGGGAATATTAGCATATAGTTTATATTCTATACCAAATGCCAGTGACTTAAACAGTGTACAATACCTTTCTGTCTCCTCTAGCAGTCCAACTGCAAACCATCAAAGTCTGCTTTCTCCACACATAGCTCCTGTATCATGGCATAGATGACTGCTCCAGCTCCTGCCGTCAAGTTATCATATCTGCATCCCAGGGAATGGGAAGAGAGAACAAAAGAAATATAAGGCATGCTCATTCAAACTTCTGGACACCATCCAGAAGTTTTACATTCTATGTCCACTCACATCCAACTGGCTACCACTTAGTCACATGGTCACACCTAGCAACCAGAGAGGCTAGAAAATGTAATATCTGTGAGTGGCAACCATGGGACCATCTAAAGTTTGATGAATCTACTTCTAAAAGAAATGGAAACATCTAGAATTCTCTACCACCACAACCCTGTGGTACTAGACCATGTTATGTTTGGTAAGTTCAAATAAAAATATTTTGATGAAAATGTATATTTCATATTCATAGGTAGTTTAAAATCCAGTAAGGCATATATTCTTCAGGAGGAACATTATCCAAGAAAGGAGAGCAGTATGATCAAAGAAATAAAGGCTGGATAGTGTGGTGTTTTATATGATATTGGAAGTTTTGTTCAGAACTTGATTGGCTTTCTCAGCACAATGGCACTCATTCCAGGGAGGAGAAGGTTGTGGAGAAGATATAGCCATTGGAGCTGGCCCCTGATCCTGGAACCTTACCGATTCCAGAGATGCTGAGAAATTGTGCCTTTATTCTGTCAGAGCCAGCAACTTCATAGACAGGAACCAGCCTGAGGAAAGCTTTGCTAGTCCATAAAAATACTGCATGTTCCCCTCCTGTATCACCCAACTGAATCACCCATCATTAAGAAACCAAGTGCCTAAAAAAAAAAGGAATATGTCATCATAACACCAAAATCAACTGCAATATCTGGTGCTTTAAAAAAAAGATATAGTGATAAAGAACAGACATAAGAACCAATCTCCTCCCTTTTAAAGTCTCAAAACATTTCAAGATATACTGCTCTGGCTAACTCAGGAAAGCATAAGTTTCCAGCAGACTGATGCACTCTTACTATTTAACTCAGGGATACCTAACCATCGTGATACTATCCCCTACTGAACCACCAAGACTGATTTTATAATTCCAATTACACAGGTACAGTCTTGTATCTCTTCTTATGTTCCTCTTACATACAGATATTGAATCCTAGGCTCTTTCCCCTTAATTCATCTAATAATTCTTTTTTTTTTTTTTTTTTTTTTTTTTGAAGTAAAATGTACTAAATTTAATTTCTTTAATAATGAGGGAAAAATCACAAATTTAAATAGTATAAAGCAAAGAACATTAAAAAATAGAAGAAGCCATAGGAGACTGTCACATATCTACTTGAACCTTTAAGAAATCAAGTAGACAATAAAATAATAAGAAAATGTTTTGGATATCATAATGGATTATATATAAATTTAAATATTTATATATGTGCATCTAAATCTATCTACCATTTATCTCTCTCTCTCTTTCTCTTTCTGTTTCTCTCTCTCTCTCTCTCTCTCTCTCTCTCTCTCTCTATCTATCTTATTTAGTAATTAATATAATATCTTGCTGTAGGCAATATAATATTTGTTGAGTAAATCATGATATTTTATCTAATAGAAAATACCCATTTTTTTTTTTTTTTAATTAGTTTCAGGTGCACAAGACAAAGCAAAACTTAGACATTTATCATTTATATCCCTCACACTGTGTGAACCCCCCTCCCCCCATCCACTATCCCTCTGTACGTTCCCAAAACCTCTCTCATCTAATAATTCTTGACTTTCAGATCTTGACTTCATTCTTCAGAAGTTTATATTCTTTTATTTCCTCTATATTTGTCATGCAACTTTTTTTCTCTTTATTACATTTTACAAATAGGTTTTTCTCAGAAACATGGCCTTGATGTTTTTATTTATCCCTGCTCCCAAATCTCTAGGAGCTCTAAGAGCAACTTCTGTTTTGACTTTTGACCTCAAAATCCAATCTCTACTCCAAACACTCTGCCAGAACCACATCTTTCTTCAAATCCATACTCACCTTACCAGAGGGGAAATGAGTCTCACTGAAACAGAGATCATGCAAGTGCTATAATATTAACATGAGTTATCAAAGAGTGCTTGAATTAGGATGATTACAACAGAACCAGAAAGAAGGGAGAAATGTGAGGGACATTAATTAGAGGTAGAATCAACTGACCTGGTGACTGACTGCTTATGAAGAAGAGGTTGAGGGAGGATTCAAAGATGGCACTGGAATTTCCAATGTGGTGGAAGAGGGAATGGTGGCTCATTAACAGAGGGTAAGAATTCAGGAAGGCAATTGGTGGTGAGTCTGAGGTACTTAGATTGTGATGTAAAGCATTGTTTGGTTTTAAATGTGTAAGTATATCTTTCTGTTATAATAATTTTATTTGCACCATCAATAACTCTAAAAACATGGTACAAAATTTCTATTAAGATAAAAAGAGAAAACATGTTACTGTGAGAGTTTTATCTGTGGCAAATAATTCCTGATAAACAATCTAGGTCATCTTAAATAATTGCAGTGTCAAGAAAAAAAAAAAGCAAAAAAAAAAAAAAAAAGAGACTTAAGTAAGGAAAGATATTATTCTAAAGGATTACTGCAATAGGGGGGATGAGACTATTGGGATAGGGAAAGAGGGACTATTACTTGCAATAGGGAGAATGTTCCACCATTACACCTGTGAGTGTCTCAACAGGAAGGCAGAAAATGGCTTTTCTTTTATAGGGAGGAATAAACAAGGCTAGAAAGAACCTGGTGGAATGGACAGGGATGAGCCAGGAGCTTAAATAGACAGCAGCTCAGGAAAACGACTCTCGGGAGGGGCCACTATGGAAGGCTGTTCCACTGTTCCAATGCTCAAGGGTGGACCAAAATTCAGGGACCTGAGAGAGAAGACTGACTAAAGTTTGGTCACATCAAATTAGTAGGCAATTTGTCCAATTTTTTCAAAAAGGATAAACGATTCATCTAAAAATTTATGAGACAAAGAACAGGAATATAGAGGGTGTGTATCTGGCAGTGTCATAGTAAATAAAGGGGTCATTCGTGAGTCTTATTTAAGTCACATGAGGAGGGTGGTTCTTTACAGTGAGCCATTTCCTAGGTACAAAGAGTGGGGTGATTTCTTGATCATAGCTGCTTAACTTTGTCAATAGCATTTCAACCTGACCATTCTTTTCAACAAGGAGTAACTGATCTAACGTTTTAAAACTGTATTTATTTCAAAAGTCAAATAATTAATTCTGAATGTCCTGTTGAGAAACTAGAAAATGTTAGTTTATCCCGTTTAACTAACAGAGAGGCTGAAAGGCAAAGACTATATAAGGTCACTGCGATAATGTAATGAAAGAAAATTTGACCTTCACATGTTTTCGCCATAAACTTATATTGCCATTAATTTATTAGATGTTGGTTTTCCTCTTCTCCATCCTTGTCTTTTGTTGAACTTCTACTATGCAGTTCTGACTCTTTCCTCTTCAGATATTTGCATTTTGTATTGTGGTGCCAAATAAGCCATTTAATAATGCCAAGAGGACCATTTTCAATGGAATGTTATTATAGTTTACTAGGTCTGTGAACATATTTTTAGGTGGAGGGGAGGGGAGTTTTTCTTGTACATCACACAGAAGTTGGCCCATGCACTCAATAAAAGCTCATTATGGAAAGATTATAAACGTATAACAATACATTTTAAGTGAGATGCAATGATCCATAAAATTGGTGTGGCTAATTAGCAGATCAAATCTCTGTAAGAACTAGATGTCTTTAATATCCTGCAGTTGCTTAATTCTATAGGTGTTTTACTATCCACAAATGTTTAGTAAAATTAAATAATAGTATGAATGTTCAGTGGGATTAAAGCAACTGTAAAATGAAACCAAACAAAATGAGTTTATTTTGTTAATAGAATAAAGAGAATCCCAGTGTTAATATAACATTACACAAAATCTAGAGCAAACATCCTCTGAATCCCAGCCTCATTTCACATGTAATTAACCTTTCTCAATCAAGCTAAGCATCCCTCATATCTCCTTCTCAGCTGCTGGGCATCCACGTCTCTTCTTTCATGTGAATAAAAGGCAGACATCAATTTAGACCAGCAATACTGCCCCACAGTGTGCTTCTGGAGCAACAGCATCCCAAGGGTATGTTGAATAGTTACCATATCCCCCAATATGCTCAAAAGTATATTTTACAAATCATACTTTTTTCTTGCAGAAGTAGGAGACATTTGATGCTAATGGATAATATGTTTTCATACTAAAATCATCTCAACTATTGATCACGACTGAGGTGGACATGTTTATATTTTGGTCCTGTAACAACCACTGTCTGATTTCTGGTTAAGTGGTTGTCATGCAGAGTCTCTGGTTCTTGTGTGAGGACACAAGAACGCAGGATATGGTGAGGCCAAAAAGGAACACCCACGGGCCATAAATAGGGGAGTCATACCACTATATTCTCAATGGCGGCTGGTCGAGACACAAAAGCAAACATTGCTAGTACCCCAACGAGAGGTCTTCCTGTACCCCCGTCTTGCTGGTGGCCGGTCGAGACACAGGAAGTAGGATCAACACGATCCGCAATCCGCTGCCGGATTCTCTGCCAAACAACAAACCACCCCCTTGCTAACTGCAATCCGCACCTGCTAGCTCAGCCACAGCAGTTATATCAGTGACCAATGGCTAACCAGTAACAGCTGATGGCCACCCAGCCACAGCTGATGGCCATCTAATAACTGAGCTTGCATCTTTCCACGTGAGGCTGAGGGCCTAGAAACTGCTCTCTGGGACTCTGTCCCCACAATGGTGATAATTTGGAGCTAGTATTCTACTCCTTTGGTTGCGGTCCCATCCCCTATCTACAGAGATATGCCCCTATCTGCTCCTATCTACAGGCATATTACCTAGGCTTAGATCAATCAACACAGTCAATTCCCCTAGCCTCAGTGATCAATAGACAAGTTGCTCCAATTAGGCTGATTGTAAGAGCAAATGTGAGAGCAGCTGGGAAAAGGATATCTCTTTTTCTTGGGACTTGAACTTGAGATGAGGTCAAGCTGTGGCTGCTATAGCCATTCTGCTACTACACAGATCCAGAGAATAAAGCCAACACATAGAGTAGAATTTTACCAGGAGTAGGGAGAAAACACATTCTAATTTTTGAGCCTCTATATAGAGTAAAACTTTCTAAAGCCAGTTTTACTCCAGATTTCCCAGTTACCAGACAATATATACTATTTCTTTCAGTTTGGACAGTGATTTCTGTCAAAACCAAAAGAGTTCAAAATGATACATCAGGTCAATGTAGTAGTAGTAGTATAGTTAAGATTATGGATTGAAGAATCATACAAACTTGGGTTCTAATTCCAGTCCAGTTACTGACTTTCTGAATTTCTTTTGGCAAACAGCTTGAGCTGAGGACATAGTTTTTCCAGTGTTTAAAAGGGTTTATAAAAACTGTGTTGTAATCATTAAATTAATTGCACATAAATTATACACAAAAGACATGTTAAGGCTTCATAACTGGTAGTGATTTTTATAACATTGAATTTACAGAGATTTTATAAAATACAAAAACCTCTGTAAGTGATTTTATTACAGCTATCCTGAATCTTATTCTAGATATTAAGTTTACCTGTATTCTGAAGTTTTTCAAGTTCCAGAAATGTGTTTAGCTGCAATTTAGAGATTTGAGGGTAGTGTTAGGTGGAGGAAACAAAATTCTGTTCTGAAAATAGTCATGAGCTTAAAATCGGCACCTATTTTTACCAGTATTGTCCAAGTGTTTAGAGATGAAGTGAAGTGAAATGACTCACCATTGGGTAGATCAATGGGATTTGCAGAAAGTTTGCATAAAATGGTAGACAAGGATGTTCCTTCACGAGGTCCAGTGAGATCATGTTTTAAGGCATGTTTTACTCTTCTCATAATATTAAACAATAAACTATTAAATTAGAGATTGTAAAAGGTATCACTAGGGTATGCACCTCTAAAAATCAGAAAAGGAACAAAAACATAAAGCCACAAAACTTCTGTGCTACAGATATGGAAGTTAGCAGAATCAGTCAGAGTTTGGCGCTTGTGGTTCAAAAGAAACTCAAAATGTTCCCCACAAGATGAACAAGAGTCTGACACACTGTTTGAAGTCAGTAGCTATTGCTAAATTCCACTGGGATTCTGTTGTACCAAGCTGTGCCTAGAGGGATATGAGAACAAAGAGTGTCCCTTGAGAAGAAATTGAAAAAAGTAGTTCACCAGACTGCTGTTGTTATGTACCATCTCCTGCATCAGAACACAGCAGAACCCTAAGTATTTGTTTTATATTGGGGTTATAGAGACCAGGTAAGGAAACTTCAAAAATCACTAAGAGAAACATAAACAAAGAGAGAGAGAAGGGTCAAATAAACTATAGATACTTCCTTTTTGCCTTTGTAGTTACCTAGCTAAAAATTCTTCATACCTAGTTAACAGTTCTTTGTAGTAGTATTGAGTTCTCTCTGATGAAACAATTGGCATGATTTCTGTCTCCTAAATGGAACCTTACTGGTAAAATACCTAAAACTGAAAAATTTTAAATAGCAGTACACCTTTGTTGAATACAAATATAGGAATAAATATCAATTGAGGCTACTAAAAGAGTTGTAGGTGATGGCTTCTGAAGTTTTTTGTTTGTTTTGCAATTTTGTTTGTTTATTTTGTTTCGTTAAGAGCAGAAGACTTATTTCAAAAGAAATCCCCCACGAAAATCCTGTATTTAAATGATAAAAACAGAATTTCTCTGGTGGAAAGCTTGACTCTGGTTGTTACTCAGAGGCTTCCAGTGTAACGCATCTCCTTGGAAACATGTGGAGAGAAGCCAGAAACATTTATAACACGGGTCATGAAATAAGGAATGTCAGTCTCAAAGTTTCAGTCTCATACTTAATGGTATAGAATCCTAGGGTTGTGATTTACTAAACATCAATTTGTCGATTTTCTGGTGATAACATAACCTATTGGTGTCCCAAATAATTATGATAATATTAAAGTAGGATGTAATATCCCATTCACATTTAAATGGTATAATAAAGTGAGAATTCAAAGGCAATCATTGAGAGAAGAGGTGACACTTAAACTAGACTTTGGACATAGAAGAGGTGTC
This sequence comes from Rhinolophus sinicus, assembly GCF_057876585.1. NCBI lineage: Eukaryota > Metazoa > Chordata > Mammalia > Chiroptera > Rhinolophidae > Rhinolophus > Rhinolophus sinicus. Next base: position 148,745,249 of record NC_142517.1, on the reverse strand, counting down.
AAAATAATCAGAGAAAAGTTACTCTGAAATAGAGTCATGAAACAGGAATCCGAAGCAACCAAGTATTCAGGACATTAAGTCCACCATTTTGCAACAATTGAAACTTGTGAGAAAAATTGTTTTCGGGACTCCAACATCAGTATCTTGTTGCCTGAGGTTAGTTCAGACATACAGTAATTGCATCTTGTTTCCCAGTGTTTGTCTTAGTTTCCTTGTATCCCACTGATCCATTGATTCTGCCCCACAGGCTACGGACTTCAGTTTTCAGTGAAGAACATGCTGGGACACGGGCTTTGTTTCCTCAACTCTACCAATAGAGGGATGTTGTCCTGGAAAGTCAGATTTCTAGGTACTTCAAGTTTCCTGTGGCAGTGGTTAATTATCCAACGGGAACTTTTATATTTCTAGGAGAATTACCTCCAAGCCTTGGAGTCCCTGCAATGCTCTTGTGAATCAGACTTGAAAACAAGCTTTGTCAAACAGCAGGGTCTGTCTGAGTGTAGGTCAAAAATAGAAAACCTTTCAAAAGATTAGCAGCAACTGGTGAAAGACAAGGCAGTATCAAAATTATTCACAATCCCTTTCATTCCCCTTAAAACTCATTAAGAATACCATTGTTGTTGAAATCTACTGGATTTTTAACAGTGTGTATGGCTCAGGAAATATCTCTTTCATCCCAGTCTTTGCACCACCAGAGAAAAATTATAAGCCCTATATTCTCTAACTTTTTAGAGATGGTAAGAAGAACCTGGAGAGAATATAGAGAATGTCTGCTTTTTACATGCCTATGTCTTATTAAAAGCAATTTGATAAGCACAAGCTACTTTTTAAGCAATATAAACATCAGTTCCAATGAGGTTTTGGTACAGAACTTAACATAAGCTGAGACAACCATCTTTGCAAGAATGGTGTCATGATTCAATAATTATTTCTAGCTTGCTAAAGTAGCTTCTTAATTTATGTCAATCTCCTGGACATAAATTCCTTTAAAAGACATTAGTAAAAAAAATTTGAATTGCTAGAAGACATTCATGTTTTCACCTTCTAACTACAACTCATTTTAATGTTTTAGTTTACCTAAGGAATGGGAGTGGATTGTTTTAGTTCTAAATGATAACTAGTGTTTTTAGCTTTTACTCAGATATTATAAAGTAATTAATATTAATGTCTAAGTAGCTTCTCATCATTTCCTAATCTTCACAATAATCCTGTGAGTTGTTAGGATTAGCCTTTGAATGTGGAAGTTCAGCTTCGGAGAGTTTAGCCTCAGTAAGGAACACACAAGTTTAGACACAGCTAGAACAGTTTATAGTTCCCTATGTAGGAAATAATTAATCACATGTAGAAGATAACAATTAGTTCAGAGTTCATATAACCTTTTTGGAAGAGGTTTCAGAGCTAGGGAAAACAAAACAAACAAACAAAAAAAAAACACAAAAAGTGAAAATTGATATATAAAAATGGGAAGGTTGGACTATCTCAAAGGGAAATTGAGATGACTTGCTTAAACAGATGATCTTTTTCCACGTGAAAATTTCCTTTTTGTAGAAGGAATAACCTCATGACAATTTTTGTGCATGTTATAACATACTTTTGGTAAAAAGTGAAATGTATTTTTTTTTTAAATAGCTGAATCCTCAGTCTTTTTGTTAGGCATACTTGTGCCTAGTAAATGAACAAGGATATTGGCACAAACTCTGGAAAGAAATTGTATTCAGAATCTATGAAATTCTTATTCTTTTACTGTGAAATTCACTTCCAGGACTTTTTCTGGAAAACATTAGAAACGTGGACAAAATATATGTATAATGGTATTTATTGACATATTATTTTTAATAGTGAAAAATTGGCAACAACCAAAATGTCCAATTTATGGAAATGTTTAAATGTATTATGATCTGTACATAAGATGGAATAATATGAAACAAATACAATGGGTTTGAAGACTTCTTTATGTCTTGGAGATATGATTATAATATGATATCACATGAAAAAGTGAGATAAAAACAATGCACAGAATACAATCTTAATTTGGGGAGGGAGTATATTTTTAAAAAGAAAAAGGAGTGCTCGCTTTGGCAGCACATATACTAAAAAGAAAAAGGAATTTAAGAAAAAACACAAAAATATTAACAGTAATTATCTTAGAAGAGTGAGATTGTGGAAGATTTTGTTTTCTTCTTTATACTTTTTTCTATTTTCCAAATTTCAATAATATACATATATTACTTTGATAATCAGAATATGAACAATAACATCTAGTTAAGAAAAAAGATTTGAACATTTCAATTAACATTCTTTTAGACTTGTGAATTTAAGAAATTTTTCTTTTGCTGTTATAGATGGTTTCTCAAAATGCCTGCATGTTGACACATCATTCTGAATAATATTTTTTCAGATTACTTCAGGATTCACAACACATCAATTAAACCGTTGGCAATGAAATGCAACTTCATAAATGTATATATTGTGAATGTGATGAGTCACGTTTTTATTTCAATTTAGGTCTTGTTTTAGAGAACCAGTGGTAATTCAGGCCACTATGATTTCTTAAGTGGCTTTTAGTTCTTTTAAATTTATAATTGGTATGATTTAATCATTTTCAACTCTACATGCATGATACTTTCTTCCTCATTTTGAACCTATTGTTCCAGGAGCAGCTTTTTCAAAAAATAAAGATAAGCATGTATATCTTCTGTATTGAAGATTTAATTCAGGAGTTTAAAGCTGTCCAGTTACCTTTTTTTTTGGGGGGTGGGGGATGTCAACATAATGTAATTTGTAATTTAGAGTACATTTCCATTTGCTTTACAATGTCTAATTGAAGTAATTCTTCATATATTAATGATTTGAAATGATTTTTAAATAAGTGTGTGGGTTTGCAATGAGAAATAGTAACTTTCATATATGAATGACCTATATATCTCACACATAAATAGGCTTTGAATATAAAAGCATTCAAAGCAATATTAACATCAGGACTTCAATATCTCTCAGCTTCCACCTGTTTCTTTGCATTCTCTTTATTCACACAAAGGTCTGCAGATATTTTCAGGAATATTTAGGGATAGTAGTTATTTACCTGAGCTCAGGGGGAAAGTTTTGTCATGTTGTTCTGTTCTGGCCTCTCCTTCATGTCCTATCACCATTTCCATCTTAAAAAAGCTGGAGAGACACTTTTGAAATATGTTGAATGGAGTTAAAGAATAAGCTGAAGAAAGGAGGTACAGCTAAATTATTTTTCCATTACTCTCAAAATATGCCAATATGAGTATTATTTTTATGACTATAAGCCCAGAAAGAGCTTAGTATAAAGGTATCTGAAGCTATAGAAAAGAAAATAAAGCATTTCCATTATTCCCTTCATACTTCCCCTCCTTCCAGACATTTAAAAAATTTATGTGCTGATTTTATCTTTATGAAATTGAAATCAGACTGGAATACACTTGCTTTGCACACTTAGTAGTAAAAAGTAAACAACTTTCAAAAACTATAGATTTATGTCATTATTTTAATAGCCATGGAGTAGTTCATTGATAGATTCCCATGAATTATTTCATGAATTCTTTATTATTTCATTTTATACACACTTTGACATATTTGTCATATTTTTCCTCTAAAACAATTCTTAGATGTGAAATTTCTCGATCAAAGCAGATGCACAATTTTAAGTGTTTTGTAAATATTTTCATTTGAAATTCATTAAGACCTCAAAAGGGCTTAAGAAATAAATACATATAAACTGTTTTCCCGTTCCAGGTACTTCCCTTTCTATTTTGGCACCAGTTACTAGTTATTTTATTAGTTATTCATTTTTTAATTGTTTCAACTTTATAATGTGTTGCAGTAACTAGAAGAGCAGGTTCTCCAGCATCACTCTTCTTGGTAATATTATTCCTGGCAATTTTCAAAATTGCTCTTAACAGTTCCTTTATAAAATGATTTTGTCAAGGTACCCCCCCCAAACTGTAAGTATTTTGATTGAAAACATACTTTCAATTCTTTTTTTTTTTACTGCCTAGATTCCTTTTGCTTTATACAATTTGTCACCTTAATTAACTGATTTTTCTATATATAGGCTATCATATGAACCATAAACCGTAACATGGCAATCATAGTTTATTATTTATATCTTTAATAATATGTTCTTGACTAATGACATTAGATAATAATTCTACGATTATGTTAAATAATAGTGATCCTAATTGTGTATGTCTTCTTCCTGATTTGATTTTTTATAAGCATGATGCTGTCCTTTAGATTGACACAGACTGAGATTTTTCATTCTTCTATCCTTGTTTTTCTTCTACATGTTCTTTTTTTTTAAATCAATAATGGTTGTATTTTCATCCATTATGTTTCTGGTATCTGTGTAGTTAACAATAAGTATTTTTCCTATTGACTTCTTAATATGAAAAATATTGATTTCTTAACACTGATCCATCCTACTGTCCTTAGAATAAATCTTACAGTTTCAGTGGACATCATATTGATGAATTGGTTTATAAATCTTTAGATTTTGCTACTATTAAGAAGTGAAAAATGGTCATTTTTGAATGTTAAATTTGTCAGATTAAATTTAGAATTATACTTTGTAAAATAACTTAGAAAACCTTTCTGTTTTAGTACATGTGCAGGAAATGATTTAAAAATCAAGTAATTAACCTATTCTTCTTTATATTTATTAAATTTATTGAGGCTACATTGATTAGTAAAATTATATAGGTTTAAAGTGTACGATTCTATAATACATCATCTATAAATCACATTGTGAGTTCACCACCCAGTCAGTTCTCCTTCCATCACCATATATTTGATCCCCTTTACCCTCTTCTACCATGTTCCCTCCCCTCTTACCCTCTGGTAATCACTAAACTGTTGTCTGTGTCTGTGATTTTTTTGTTAGTTTGTTTGCTTGTTCGTTTGTTGCTTTCAGTTTTATATGCCACATATGAGTGACACTGTGTATATGTACTACATCTTCTTTATCCAATTATCTATCAAAGGACACTTTGGTTGTTTCCAGGTCTTGGCCACTGTGAATAATGCTGCAATGAACATAGGGGTACAAATATCTTTAGGGATAAATGTTTTCAGATTTTTGGGGTAGATATCCAGGAGAGGGATAAAGACAATGTGGTACATATATACAATGGAATGTTATTCAGCCATAAGGAAAGATATAATACTGCCATTTGTGACAACATGGATAGATCCTGAGATTATTATGCTAAGCTACATAAGTCAGA